>NW_027507794.1:0-42937 GCF_037356315.1 Lithobates pipiens
GTGAAGGGAATCAGGAATTGAAGTGTTGCGGCTTCACTTCCCGGTTCCTACTGCGCATGTGCGAGTCACGCAGCGCACTAGGAGTGGTCCGCTCTCTTTCTCTGGGACCAGTGTGTGTCCCAGCAGACAGCGCGGCGGGACAGGAAGAGGCATAGACTCCCGTGGGAGTCTATGCCCGGATATGGGGGTGCAAATACCTGTATTAGACAGGTATCTGCACCCCCTCCCCCTGAAAGGTGCCAACTGTGACACCGGAGGGGGGAGGGTGTTTAGATGAGCGGAAGTTCCACTTTAGGGTGGAACTCCGCTTTAAGAGTTTCAATTTGTATGTAATCAGGCAGGCCCTTGCACTACATGGTTTTGGAAAATCCGAAGACAAAAATCTGCAGAAAATCGAAATAGTGTGTATGGGGCTTTAGTGGCGGATTTGTCCGCCACAATGTGTCAGTCCCACTATAAGTCACCGATTGTCGCAATTACTAGTAAAATATAAATAAAAAAATTCCATACATATATCCATACATATATCCCATAGTTTTATAGCGTTTTATAGCAGAAAGTGTAAAAAAAGTGTAAAAAAAAAAACAAAAAAAAAAAAAAAACACAAAGGTGATCAAATACCACCAAAAGAAATCTCTATTTTTGGGGTATCGGAAAAAATTGCCTGGTCATGAAGGGGGGGGGGGTGGGTAAACCTTCCGGAGCTGAAGTGGATGTAAAGCCTCAAGGTTTTTCACCTTTAATGCATTCTATTTTCTTATCAGTGCCCAATCCGATCCAGCGATGTGCATGAGCACAGCGGCTCCAGCGAGACCGTACGGGTGCCCCCCCGGAAAGCAGCTTTTCCATAGGGCACCCAATGAAGAGGAGGGGCCTGGAGCGCTGGGACTCCAGAAGAAGAGGATGGGGCTGCTCTGTGCAAAAATGATTGCACGCACAGAGCAGATAAGCATAGGCCTGTTTTTTTTTTTTTTTGCTTTTTATTTTTTTTAATAAAAACAAATACGAGGGTTTGCAAACCCTTTAAGTAATATTTACTTCCTGGAATCTGTCTGCCCTTAGCTTTAGCATGCAGGAGGGTGTGCTTAGCTGAGAAAACCCCTCCTGAAGACTCCGGGCATCACTTGCCTAGGAAAGAAACCAGGAAGTAACTGAGGAAATGTGTGTTTCCAAACGCGTTCCTAAGCAGGCTGTATTTGCATAGTAAAACCCACATGTGATGCTAAGCCTCCATGACTGAAAGAACAGATAGCCAGTAAATAAATGGGGTGGGTCAAAAGACAGGTTGGGGGGGGGGGAAGAGTTAGAGGATGCTGGACATCCTCCAGCCAGGAAACGAGGCGGTCTCTGACTTGCTGCAGCTTCTATTGCACATTGTGAGAAGCTCACAGTGTGCAGTGAAATCAGAGAAAGCCCTTTCAGTCCAGGAGAGGAGCCGGCACAACTGTTTAGATGGTGGTCAAATGATTATGTATGATGTACAAATGTCTCTTTTTTTATGAAAGAGAAGTATTCTTAAAATAAAGTGACATGAAGTAGAGAGTGGAGGATTGTTATTCTTGCAGATTGTCCTCAGAGGGGAAGAGGTCAACGGGGACACGCGGGGTGTCACTGTGACACGCACGCAGCAGCTGGGCGACTCTTCAGTGTAAGAGGAGAGCGGGGGATAAAGTGGAGTATTTATAGATGTAATGACGGTGGGGGGGGGGGGGGACGCAGGCAGCCATTGCTGGACAGAGGAAGGGATCCGATAGTGCCCTGCAGGTCAGGTCACACGACTCTCGGATCCGGAATGGTCGGGATTTGAAAACGCGTCTACATCTATATCATCTTGGGGGGGGGGGGGGGTCAGAGTCATCCAGCTGAACCAAATATATTACACCCCAGACAGGCTCATTAATCCTGGCCTCTGCACCCTAACGTGTTAGAGAGCAGAGTGTGCAGATTTCAGGTCTGTCTGCTCCAATTAAACCAGTTTTTCTTTTCCCACAGTAAAACAGAAAACTGACGTGGGTTCTGCATCGAATTAACCGAGGGATTGTGGGGAAAAGCTGCCATGTTCCTCGCCATATTGTACCCGGTGTTCAGGATGTGAGCAAGTAATCTGGCACATAGCTCACACACCCTCTCTCTGCTCATGTAGTGTGTTCACTGCACGGGCAGAGCATGCATATAGAAAGCGCCTTTCCTTGTCTACAGTGCCTTGAAAAATTATTCATATCGCTTGAAATTCTCCACATTTTGTCATGTTACATTCAAAAACGTCAAATGTATTTTAAGGCGATAGACCAGTGATGGGGAACCTTGGCACCCCAGATGTTTTGGAACTACATTTCACATGATGTTATGCACTCTGCAGTGTAGTTGAGCCTCATGGGAAATGTAATTCCAAAACATCTGGAGTGCCAAGGTTCGCCATCACTGTGATAGACCAACACAAAGAGGCACGCAATTGTAAAGTGGAAGGAAAATGATAAATGGTTTTCAATTTTTTTTTTTTTTTTTTTTACAAATAAATAAATAAATACAGTATGTGAAAAGTGTGGGGGGCATTTGTATGGCGCCCCACGGAGTCAATACTTTGTAGAACCCCCTTTCTCTGTAAGTCTTTTTGGGGGTGTCTCTACCAGCTTTGCACATCTAGAGAGGAAATTTCTGCCCATTCTTCTTCTTTGCAAAATATCTCAAGCTCTGTCAGATTGGATGGAGAGCGTCTGTGATTTTCTCTTGCCACAGATTCTCAATGGGATTTAGGTCTGGACTGTGACTGGGCCATTCTAACACATGAATATGCTTTGATGTAAACCATTCCATTGTAGCTCTGGCTGGATGTTTCGGGTCGTTGTCCTGCTGGAAGGTGAACCTCCCCGCCCCGGTCTCAATAGTCTTTTGTAGACTCTAACAGGTTTTCTTCTAAGATTGTCCTGTATTTGTCTTCATCCATCTTCCCATCAACTCTGACCAGCTTCCCTGTCCCTGCTGAAGAAAACCATCCCCACCACATGATGCTGCCACCACCATGTCTCACAGTGGGGATGGTGTGTTCAGGGGAATGGGCAGTGTTAGTTTTCCCCCCAAACATACAGAGAGAGAGAGAGAGCGCGAGAGCACGAGAGCGCGAGAAAAAGGAAGCGAGCGAGAGAGAGCGAGGGCGAGCGAGAGCGCGAGGGCGAGCGCGAGGGCGAGCGCGAGAGCGCGAGGGCGCGAGAGAGAGAGAGCGCGAGAGAGAGAGAGCGCGAGAGAGAGAGAGCGCGAGAGAGAGAGAGCGCGAGAGAGAGAGAGCGCGAGAGAGAGAGAGCGAGAGAGAGACCGAGAGCGAGACCGAGAGCGAGCGAGAGACCGAGAGCGAGACCGAGAGCGAGACCGAGAGAGAGACCGAGAGAGAGACCGAGAGAGAGACCGAGAGAGAGACCGAGAGAGAGACCGAGAGAGAGACCGAGAGAGAGACCGAGAGAGAGACCGAGAGAGAGACCGAGAGAGAGACCGAGAGAGAGACCGAGAGAGAGACCGAGAGAGAGACCGAGAGAGAGCACATAATATATATCTCTATCCCAAGATGGCTGCACCACCGATCTCAGCTGTCCCCCAAGAACTGAGAGATCAAACATCACTGATCGCTCAGTTCTCCCCCTATGCTCTAAATAGAGAGCTGTTTCAGCGGCAGTGCTCACTGGAGTACAAGGCTGTGGAGGAGGTGGGAGCGTCTGGCTCAGCCTCTCAGCAATATGCTGAGACGTCTGAATCAGTAAAGTCCGAATCTTTCCTGAGCCAGGACCAGCAAAGCAAGATCACTATCCCCATGACTAAGCTCCAGGGGGCGGAGCGAAACGTATTGGGGGGCGTGGTCTGGTCGGAGTCCACGCTGAGGTTGCTCAAAACCCTGCTGGATATAAAGCAGGATTATGCCTCCCTGTGTGACTGACAGAGTTCAGGAAGCAGCAATGACTGGCACAGCCTGGGCTTACCTGTATGTGGCTCCATGCTGAGGAGCGCCATCACTCCCCGGGAATATCCGGTGCAGATACTGACTCAGGAGACGCTCGTTCACAATTCCTTGAAGAGAAGAGAAATATTACAATCGGGATATGAAAAGACCCCAACACAGCCCCCGACACGTCATCACTGAGTGAGCCCCGCACCCGGCTCAGAACACCAACAGGAGAGCCAAATGTTACAATGTATACTCCGTGTGTCATGTCATTTATAGTTGAGGGAATACATTTTTTAAAAAAAAGTAAATAATAATAATTGATGATCGCGCTCTTCATCTTATTTTGGAGACATAATTTCTGTCTATGGATCCAATTTTAAAAGACACAGAAACTCAACTTATAAGGAACAGTGTATGACATCACTGGACTCTCTGAACGGCGGGTATGTTTTGGGATGTACATAGTGTCACTGGGTGTCAGTTTAAAAAAAAAAAAAAAAAAAAAAGGGACCCCAATTCTACATTTTCAAGCTTAAAAATGCACACAATTTATTTTATTCCACCACATTGCAAGACAACCCAATGCGATCTGCATTGTATGCATTCGCGCCGAGGACCAAGCGCGTTTATTTTTTGCAATAGATCAGTTCAGAAGACACAGGAGACTCAGGGGACACTTCCCGCAATGGTGACACCAGAGACCATTGCAGGAAGTGCCCCCTGCGTCTCTGGTGCCACCAGTGCAGGAAGTGCCCCCTGCGTCACTGGTGCCACCAGTGCAGGAAGTGCCCCCTGCGTCACTGGTGCCACCAGTGCAGGAAGTGCCCACTGCGTCTCTGGTGCCACCAGTGCAGGAAGTGCCCACTGCGTCTCTGGTGCCACCAGTGCAGGAAGTGCCCACTGCGTCTCTGGTGCCACCAGTGCAGGAAGTGCCCACTGCGTCTCTGGTGCCACCAGTGCAGGAAGTGCCCACTGCGTCTCTGGTGCCACCAGTGCAGGAAGTGCCCACTGCGTCTCTGGTGCCACCAGTGCAGGAAGTGCCCACTGCGTCTCTGGTGCCACCAGTGCAGGAAGTCACTTCCTGCAATGGTGACACCAGAGAAGCACAGCCACTTCCTGCAATGGTGGCACATCAGAGACACAAGGGTGCATCCTGCACGGGTGACACCAGAGACGCAGGGCTGCATCCTGCAATGGTGACACCAGAGACGCAGGGCTGCATCCTGCAATGGTGACAACAGAGACAGTTCCTGCAATGGTGACACCAGAGATGCAGGGGACTCTTCCCGCAATGGTGACACCAGAGACCATTGCAGGAAGTGTCACCATTGCAGGAAGTGTCCCCTGTGTCTCTGGTGTCACCATTGCAGGAAGTGACTTTCTGCAATGGTGACACCAGAGAAGCAGGGGACACTTCCTGCAATGGTAACACCAGAGAAGCACAGACACTTCCTGCAATGGTGACACCAGAGAAGCACAGACACTTCCTGCAATGGTGACACCAGAGAAGCACAGACACTTCCTGCAATGGTGACACCAGAGAAGCACAGCCACTTCCTGTAACGGTGACACAACAGAGACACAGGCCTGCATCCTGCATGGGTGACACCAGAGACACAGGGACACTTCCTGCAATGGTGACACCAGAGATGTACGGACACTTCCTGTGATGGTGACACCAGAGACACAGGGACACTTTATTCAATAGCGACACAAGAGATGAAGGGACCCTTCCTGGAACGGGGACACTTCCTGTAAATGTGAATGCAGATCGGCTGCCGCAGACAATGAAGGTGAATTTATAAAAGGCTGGCATTTGTATTTTGCTGGTTTTATCACAATTTCAATAACTTCCTCCTTTTTCATGAAGTGAAATCATCGGGGAAATCTCCTTCAGCCCTGGTTCACATTGATGCGGGACTGAACTCATTTCCGCACGTCAGTCCGACGACTTCAGAGACCGCTATGCGGTTTCCTGCACAGAAATCGCACCTGAAATTGCCAAAAGCAAAACAGAACCTATTTCTGGGAATCGGTGAGGCTTGGCACTGATTCGAATGGTTCCATTGCGGGCAATAGCCGCTGACTTGGCATGCGATTTGCCATGTTGAATCGCATGCCAAATCGCATCAATGTTAACCAGGGCTTAGACTGAGACTTTCTGAAAATCAGGCCAGAGCTGAGCTCAGGAAAGATTTTTATATCCTTCTTTATGAAGAGCCCAGTGTGAGCTCAGCGCTGCCAGGACGTCCTATACAGGATCAACCAATGAGAGTCCGTCAACGGGATGTGCTATGCAAGATCGGCCCCCGAGAGGCGGTCCATAGGATACATTATCCAGGATGGGCCCCCGAGAGTCCGTCCATAGGATACATTATCCAGGATGGGCCCCCGAGAGTCCGTCCATAGGATACATTATCCAGGATGGGCCCCCGAGAGTCCGTCCATAGGATACATTATCCAGGATGGGCCCCCGAGAGTCCGTCCATAGGAGACATTATCCAGGATGGGCCCCCGAGAGTCCGTCCATAGGAGACATTATCCAGGATGGGCCCCCCGAGAGTCCGTCCATAGGAGACATTATCCAGGATGGGCCCCCGAGAGTCCGTCCATAGGAGACATTATCCAGGATGGGCCCCCGAGAGTCCGTCCATAGGAGATATTATCCAGGATGGGCCCCCGAGAGTCCGTCCATAGGAGATATTATCCAGGATGGGCCCCCGAGAGTCCGTCCATAGGAGACATTATCCAGGATGGGCCCCCGAGAGTCCGTCCATAGGATACATTATCCAGGATGGGCCCCCGAGAGTCCGTCCATAGGAGACATTATCCAGGATGGGCCCCCGAGAGTCCGTCCATAGGAGACATTATCCAGGATGGGCCCCCGAGAGCCGCCCATAGGAGACATTATCCAGGATGGGCCCCCGAGAGCCGTCCATAGGAGACATTATCCAGGATGGGCCCCCGAGAGTCCGTCCAGAGGATACATTATCCAGGATGGGCCCCCGAGAGTCCGTCCATAGGAGACATTATCCAGGATGGGCCCCCGAGAGTCCGTCCATAGGAGACATTATCCAGGATGGGCCCCCGAGAGTCCATCCATAGGAGACATTATCTAGGATGGGCCCCCGAGAGTCCGTCCATAGGAGACATTATCCAGGATGGGCCCCCGAGAGGCGGTCCATGTAGAAGAGTTGGGATCAGCGAGTATCGGGATTGGTGGATCTCATCACCTGTCACCTTCGTCTTCTCAGGCTCTATAGACAGCCGATAATTCCTCCGTGATAAGGACGTGCCGGACCCTCTGGACGCCATGACCTGCACACAGAGAACACACGGGGGGGGGGGTCAGAGATCACATGACTCACCACTACACACACCACTGACAGCGATACTGAGCCACAGCAACCAATCACACAGCAGCTTCCTCCACCAACTGACCCCACCGCCCTCTGATACCGACCACCGGAGAAGTCCAGCTGAGCAGCACCCCTCCCCCATCTTGGCACTTGTAGTACCCCTCACCCACCATAGGACCTGAAGTACCCCTCACCCACCATAGGACCTGAAGTACCCCTCACCCACTCTGGAACCGATAGTACCCCTCCCCATCTTGGCACTTGTAGTACCCCTCACCCACCTTGAGATATGTAGTACCCCTCACCCACCTTGGGATATGTAGTACCCCTCACCCACCTTGGGATATGTAGTACCCCTCACCCACCTTGGGATATGTAGTACCCCTCACCCACCATAGGACATGAAGTACTCCTTACCTACCTTGGGACATGTAGTACCCCTCAACCACCATAGGACACGAAGTACCCCTCACCCAAGCTGGAACACATGGTACCCCTCATCCACCTTGGGATATGTAGCATCCCTCACTCACCCTGGAAAACACAGTACCCCTCAATCACCTTAACATCTGGAGTACCCCTCACCCACCTTGGGATATGTAGTACACCTCAACCACATTGCCACTGGTAGTGCCCCTCACCCACCTTGCGATATGGAACACCCCTCACCCACCTACAACCTGTAGGGCCCTTCACCCACCTTGGGACACATAGTACCCCTCACCTACCATAGGACCTGTAGAACCCCACCACACATATTGTTGTTTATACTCCCGCATAGCACGCTGGGACTTGTAGTCCACACTCACCCTATCACGGACCCCCTGTGGTTCCTCTCGGGGTCAGCAACTTCCCCCCCAATCACCCGCTTCGGGGCGTTTCACCCTCAACAGGGTCAGCCTGGCTCCCCAGACTGCTGTAACTCCACCCCCTCCGCTCTGACCCCGCCTCCCCCTCTGCTTCCTGCTCGCCACGGGGATGTCAGAATGTTTTTTTCCTCTCTTAATAAGCTTTATTTAGCGAGAACAGAAACGGACATCGAGAGCTACAACCCTCAGCCTGAGCACACAGAGTGTGATGTGAGGTGGCCAAGAGCATGCTGGGACTTGTAGTCCAATCACACATACAGAGACACATTACACAGCCATCACCCCTTCCCCCACATAAATACCCCCATCCCTCTATTACACCCCCAATCCCCCCTCTGTCCCTCTATTATACCCCAATCCCCCCTCTGCCCCTCTATTATACCCGAATCCCCCCTCTGCCCCTCTATTATACCCCAACCCCCCCCCTGTCCCTCTATTACACCCCCAATCCCCCCTCTGTCCCTCTATTATACCCCAATCCCCCCTCTGTCCCTCTATTATATCCGAATCCCCCCTCTGCCCCTCTATTATACCCGAATCCCCCCTCTGTCCTTCTATTATACCCCAATCCCCCTCTGTCCTTCTATTATACCCGAATCCCCCCTCTGTCCCTCTATTATACCCCAATCCCCCCCTGTCCCTCTATTATACCCCAATCCCCCCTCTGCCCCTCTATTATACCCCAATCCCCCCTCTGTCCTTCTATTATACCCCAATCCCCCTCTGTCCCTCTATTATACCCGAATCCCCCCTCTGTCCCTCTATTATACCCCAATCCCCCCTCTGTCCTTCTATTATACCCCAATCCCCCCTCTGCCCCTCTATTATACCCGAATCCCCCCTCTGCCCCTCTATTATACCCCAATCCCCCCTCTGTCCCTCTATTATACCCCAATCCCCCCTCTGCCCCTCTATTATACCCCAATCCCCCCTCTGTCCATCTATTATACCCCAATCCCCCTCTGTCCCTCTATTATACCCCAATCCCCCCCTGTCCCTCTATTATACCCCAATCCCCCCTCTGCCCCTCTATTATACCCCAATCCCCCCTCTGTCCCTCTATTATACCCCAATCCCCCCCTGTCCCTCTATTATACCCCAATCCCCCCTCTGCCCCTCTATTATACCCCAATCCCCCCTCTGCCCCTCTATTATACCCCAATCCCCCCTCTGCCCCTCTATTATACCCCAATCCCCCCTCTGTCCTTCTATTATACCCCAATCCCCCTCTGTCCCTCTATTATACCCGAATCCCCCCTCTGTCCCTCTATTATACCCCAATCCCCCCTCTGTCCTTCTATTATACCCCAATCCCCCCTCTGCCCCTCTATTATACCCGAATCCCCCCTCTGCCCCTCTATTATACCCCAATCCCCCCTCTGTCCCTCTATTATACCCCAATCCCCCCTCTGCCCCTCTATTATACCCCAATCCCCCCTCTGTCCATCTATTATACCCCAATCCCCCCCTGTCCCTCTATTATACCCCAATCCCCCCCTGTCCCTCTATTATACCCCAATCCCCCCTCTGCCCCTCTATTATACCCCAATCCCCCCTCTGTCCTTCTATTATACCCCAATCCCCCCTCTGCCCCTCTATTATACCCCAATCCCCCCTCTGTCCCTCTATTATACCCCAATCCCCCCTCTGTCCTTCTATTATACCCCAATCCCCCCTCTGCCCCTCTATTATACCCGAATCCCCCCTCTGCCCCTCTATTATACCCCAATCCCCCCTCTGTCCCTCTATTATACCCCAATCCCCCCTCTGCCCCTCTATTATACCCCAATCCCCCCTCTGTCCATCTATTATACCCCAATCCCCCCTCTGTCCCTCTATTATACCCCAATCCCCCCTCTGCCCCTCTATTATACCCGAATCCCCCCTCTGCCCCTCTATTATACCCCAATCCCCCCTCTGTCCCTCTATTATACCCCAATCCCCCCTCTGCCCCTCTATTATACCCCAATCCCCCCTCTGTCCATCTATTATACCCCAATCCCCCCTCTGTCCCTCTATTATACCCCAATCCCCCCTCTGCCCCTCTATTATACCCCAATCCCCCCTCTGTCCCTCTATTATACCCCAATCCCCCCTCTGCCCCTCTATTATACCCGAATCCCCCCTCTGCCCCTCTATTATACCCCAATCCCCCCTCTGTCCCTCTATTATACCCCAATCCCCCCTCTGCCCCTCTATTATACCCGAATCCCCCCTCTGTCCTTCTATTATACCCCAATCCCCCTCTGTCCCTCTATTATACCCCAATTCCCCCCTGTCCCTCTATTATACCCCAATCCCCCCTCTGTCCCTCTATTATACCCCAATCCCCCCTCTGTCCCTCTATTATACCCCAATCCCCCCTCTGTCCTTCTATTATACCCCAATCCCCCTCTGTCCCTCTATTATACCCCAATCCCCCCTCTGCCCCTCTATTATACCCCAATCCCCCCTCTGTCCATCTATTATACCCCAATCCCCCCTCTGTCCCTCTATTATACCCCAATCCCCCCTCTGCCCCTCTATTATACCCCAATCCCCCCTCTGTCCCTCTATTATACCCCAATCCCCCCTCTGTCCTTCTATTATACCCCAATCCCCCCTCTGCCCCTCTATTATACCCGAATCCCCCCTCTGCCCCTCTATTATACCCCAATCCCCCCTCTGCCCCTCTATTATACCCCAATCCCCCCTCTGTCCCTCTATTATACCCCAATCCCCCCTCTGCCCCTCTATTATACCCCAATCCCCCCTCTGCCCCTCTATTATACCCCAATCCCCCCTCTGTCCATCTATTATACCCCAATCCCCCCTCTGTCCCTCTATTATACCCCAATCCCCCCTCTGCCCCTCTATTATACCCGAATCCCCCCTCTGCCCCTCTATTATACCCCAATCCCCCCTCTGTCCCTCTATTATACCCCAATCCCCCCTCTGCCCCTCTATTATACCCCAATCCCCCCTCTGTCCCTCTATTATACCCCAATCCCCCCTCTGCCCCTCTATTATACCCGAATCCCCCCTCTGCCCCTCTATTATACCCCAATCCCCCCTCTGTCCCTCTATTATACCCCAATCCCCCCTCTGTCCATCTATTATACCCCAATCCCCCCGCTGTCCCTCTATTATACCCCAATCCCCCTCTGTCCCTCTATTATACCCCAATCCCCCCTCTACCCCTCTATTATACCCGAATCCCCCCTCTGCCCCTCTATTATACCCCAATCCCCCCTCTGTCCCTCTATTATACTCCAATCCCCCCTCTGTCCATCTATTATACCCCAATCCCCCCTCTGTCCCTCTATTATACCCCAATCCCCCCCTCTGTCCATCTATTATACCCCAATCCCCCCTCTGTCCATCTATTATACCCCAATCCCTCCTCTGTCCCTCTATTATACCCCAATCCCCCTCTGTCCCTCTATTATACCCCAATCCCCCCGCTGTCCCTCTATTATACCCCAATCCCCCCGCTGTCCCTCTATTATACCCCAATCCCCCCTCTGTCCATCTATTATACCCCAATCCCCCCTCTGTCCTATTATAACCCAATCCCTCCTCTGTCCCTCTATTATACCCCAATCCCCCCTCTGTCCCTCTATTATACCCCAATCCCCCCTCTGTCCATCTATTATACCCCAATCCCCCCTCTGCCCATCTATTATACCCCAATCCCTCCTCTGTCCCTCTATTATACCCCAATCCCCCCTCTGCCCCTCTATTATACCCCAATCCCCCCGCTGTCCCTCTATTATACCCCAATCCCCCCTCTGTCCATCTATTATACCCCAATCCCCCCTCTGTTCATCTATTATACCCCAATCCCTCCTCTGTCCCTCTATTATACCCCAATCCCCCCTCTGTCCCTCTATTATACCCCAATCCATCCTCTGTCCCTCTATTATACCCCAATCCATCCTCTGTCCCTCTATTATACCCCAATCCCCCCTCTGTCCATCTATTATACCCCAATCCCCCCTCTGTCCTTCTATTATACCCCAATCCCCCTCTGTCCCTCTATTATACCCCAATCCCCCTTCTGTCCCTCTATTACACCCCAATCCTGCCTCTGTCCCTCTATTATACCCCAATCCCTCCTCTGCCCCTCTATTATACCCCAATCCCCCCTCTGTCCCTCTATTATACCCCAATCCCTCCTCTGTCCCTCTATTAAACCCCAATCCCTCCTCTGTCCCTCTATTATACCCCAATCCCTCCTCTGTCACTCTATTATACCCCAATCCCCCCTCTGTCCCTCTATTATACCCCAATCCATCCTCTGTCCCTCTATTATACCCCAATCCCCCCTCTGTCCATCTATTATACCCCAATCCCCCTCTGTCCCTCTATTATACCCCAATCCCCCTCTGTCCCTCTATTATACCCCAATCCCCCCTCTGTCCCTCTATTACACCCCAATCCATCCTCTGTCCCTCTATTATACCCCAATCCCTCCTCTGCCTCTCTATTATACCCCAATCTCTCCTCTGTCCCTCTATTATACCCCAATCCCTCCTCTGTCCCTCTATTATACCCCAATCCCCCTATGTCCCTCTATTATACCCCAATCCCTCCTCTGTCCCTCTATTATACCCCAATCCCCCCTCTGTCCCTCTATTATACCCCAATCCCTCCTCTGTCCCTCTATTATACCCCAATCCCCCCTCTGTCCCTCTATTATACCCCAATCCATCCTCTGTCCCTCTATTATACCCCAATCCCCCCTCTGTCCCTCTATTATACCCCGATCCCTCCTCTGTCCCTCTATTATACCCCAATCCCCCCTCTGTCCATCTATTATACCCCAATCCCCCCTCTGTCCCTCTATCACACCCCAATCCCCCCCTCTGTCCCTCTATTATACCCCAATCCCCCCTCTGTCCCTCTATTATACCCCAATCCCCCCTCTGTCCCTCTATTATACCCCAATCCCCCCTCTGTACCTCTATTATACCCCAATCCCCCCTCTGTCCCTCTATTATACCCAAGAAAATTATGTAAAGGTCAAATATTTAAAGAGAATAATTTCAACCAGGACACTACCTGCCTGGAGTTTGCATGTTCTCCTGGGGCCTGCGTAGGTTTCCTCCCACACTCCAAATACATGCTGGGAGGTTAATTGGCTCCTGTATGTGTATATACAGTATCTCACAAAAGTAAGTACACCCCTCACATTTTTGTAAATCTTTTCATGTGACAATACTGAAGAAATGACACTTGTCTACAATGTAAAGTAGTGAGTGTACAGCTTGTATAACAGTGTAAATTTCCTGTCCCCTCAAAATAACTCAACACACAGCCATTAATGTCTAAACCACTGGCAACAAAAGTCAGTACACCCCTAAGTGAAAATGTCCAAATTGGGCCCAATTAGCCATTTTCCCTCCCCAGTGTCATGTGACTCGTTAGTGTTACAAGGTCTCAGGTGTGAATGGGGAGCAGGTGTGTTAAATTTGGTGTTATCGCTCTCACTCTCTCATACTGGTCACTGGAAGTTCAAACATGTCACCTCATGGCAAAGAACTCTCTGAGGATCTGAAAAAAAAGAATTGTTGCTCTACATAAAGATGGCCTAGGCTATAAGAAGATTGACAAGACCCTGAAACTGAGCTGTAGCGCGGTGGCCAAGACCATACAGCGGTATAACAGGACAGGTTCCACTCAGAACAGACCTCGCCATGGTCCACCAAAGAAGTTGAGGTCACGTGCTCAGCGTCATATCCAGAGGTTGTCTTTGGGAAATAGAGGTATGAGTGCTGCCAGCATTGCTGCAGAGGTTGAAGGGGTGGGGGGGTCAGCCTGTCAGTGCTCAGACCATACGCCGCACACTGCATCTAATTGGTCTGCATGGCTGTCATCCCACAAGGAAGCCTCTTCTAAAGATGATGCACGAGAAAGCCCGCAGTTTGAAGACAAGCAGATTACTGGAACCATGTCCTGTGGTCTGATGAGACCAAGTTAACATATTTGGTGTCAGATGGTGACAAGCGTGTGTGGGGGCAACCAGGTGAGGAGGACAAAGACAAGTATGTCTTGTCTACAGTCCAGCATGGTGGTGGGGGTGTCATGGTCTGGGGCTGCATGAGTGCTGCTGGCACTGGGGGGCTACAGATCATTGAGGGAACCATGAATGCCAACATGTACTGTGACATACTGAAGTAGAGCATGATCCCCGCCCTTCAGAGACTGGGCCGCAGGTCAGTATTCCAACATGATAACCACCCCAAACACTCCTCCAAGACGACCACTGCCTTGCTAAAGAAGCTGAGGGTAAAGTTGATGGACTGGCCAAGCATGTCACCAGACCTAAACCCTATTGAGCATTTGTGGGGCATCCTCAAACGGAAGGTGGAGGAGCGCAAGGTCTCCAACATCCACCAGCTCCGTGATGTCATCATGGGGGAGGGGAAGAGAACTCCAGTGCCAACCTGTGAAGCTCTGGTGACCTCCATGCCCAAGAGGGTGAAGGCAGTGCTGGAAAATAATGACGGTCACACAAAATATTGACACTTTGGGGCCCAATTTGGAGATTTTCACTTAGGGGTGTACTGACTTTTGTTGCCAGCGGTTTAGACATTAATGGCTGTGTGTTGAGTTATTTTGAGTGGACAGCAAATTTACACTGTTATACAACCTGTACACTCACTACTTTACATTGTAGACAAGTGTCATTTCTTCAGTGTTGTCACATGAAAAGATAGAAGAAAAGATTTACAAAAATGTGAGGGGTGTACTTACTTTTGTGAGATACTGTTTGAATGTGAGTCAGGGAACTTAGATTGTAAGCTCCTTCAGGGCAGGTACTGATGTAAATGTACAATACATATGTAAAGTGCTGCATATATTGTCATTGCTATATAAGTACCTGTACTAAGCATTGGTGTGTGCAGCCTATTGCATTAGGGTGTGCACCCCAGAGCACAAATACACATGTATGTATATATTACTTTAAAAAATATATATATATTTTTAGGAGCCCCATTGTGGGGTTTTGGTGAACTATCAAGGGTCTAACTCTAAACAGACCTCTGATGTCTCACTTTTGAGACAGAGAAAGGGGCTGAGGACAGAGATTCCCCAGTCTTTTTCTCTGCAGCCTCAGCTGCACTGGACAGTGAACTAATGGGAAGTGCTCTGTGCTGAGCAGCTTCCTGTTTATTCACAAATGGAAGCATAGTAAACATATTTTATTATGCTTCAGTTAAGAATGAACACGGGTGTGACCAGTACAGATCACTCACTTTGTTCATTCAGAAAAAAGAAGGGGCTTCTCTCCATCCTTAAACATCCCCTGCAGCAACCGCCCGGAGAGGAGGGAAGCTGGCAGCACTTCAGGAGGGAGCCAGGGGGGCACCAGGAAGCAGGGGAAATCAGCAATCCACAGAATGTTAGGGTGTGCCCAGGCACATCCGGCACACCCTGTGCACGTGCTTATGGTAATAAGTAAATAAAATAAATAAAAATTCTGGAGCGCAGAGAGAATCATTCTTTCTCAAATTTGTATTCTTAGAAAAGGCCACTAGGGGACAGTGATGTTATGCAAAGGCTTTACGTTGCCTAAAGCGGCGGTTGTCAACTTTGTCAAAATAGAGAGCCTTGAGTTTGTCCCTCACATCACCAAAGGGTCGCACATACTATTTCGTGAAAATAATGCTACAGAAAGCTGTCAAAGACGGCAGACAAACAAGAAATGGTCAGAGATCATGTATCAGGAGTTGGTTAGAGATACAAGAGGTACTACAGGAGATGGCCAGAGACATACTAAAAGAGACATCAAAAACTGCAAGAGACTGTACCGATGCAACAGGAGATTGTCAAAGATTATAGGCATACTACAGGAGATGGCCAGGGACTGGTGACATACAATCATAGGTGAAAGACTGCAGAGTTGCTACAAGAGATGGTTAAAGACTAAGGGGATACTAAAATAGATTATTAGAAACTGCAGACATGTACCAGGTGACAGTTTAAGATTGCAGACATATTACAGGAGAAGGTCAGGGACTGCAGACATACAACAGAAGATGGTCAGAGACTGCAGACATGCTACAGGAGATGGTCAGAGACTGCAGACACAATACAGGACATGGTCAGAGACTGCAGACACAATACAGGACATGGTCAGAGACTGCAAAGATACAACAGAAGACGGTCAGAGACTGTAGACATACAACAGAAGGTGATCAGAGACTGCAGAGACACTACAGGAGATGGTAAGAGACTGCAGACATACTACAGGAGATGGTCAGAGACTGCAGACATCCTACGGGAGATGGTCAGAGACTGCAAAGATACAACAGAAGATGGTCAGAGACTGAAGACATACTACAGGAGATGGTCAGAGACTGCAGACACAATACAGGACATGGTCAGAGACTGCAAAGATACAACAGAAGACGGTCAGAGACTGTAGACATACAACAGAAGGTGATCAGAGACTGCAGAGACACTACAGGAGATGGTAAGAGACTGCAGACATACTACAGGAGATGGTCAGAGACAATACAGAAGGTGATCAGAGACTGCAAAGATACAACAGAAGACGGTCAGAGACTGAAGACATACTACAGAAGGTGATCAGAGACTGCAGAGACACTACAGGAGATGGTCAGAGACAGCAGGCATACTACAGGAGATGGACAGAGACTGCAGACATACTACAGGAGATGGACAGAGACTGTAGATATGCTGCAGAAGATAATCATAGACTTGAGACACATTCCATGAGACTGCTAGAAATCACTGCTATTACATCCCCTTAACACAATAGCCACAATAGAATCCATTATAAAAGATCAGAGGAAAAAAGAAGAAAGGAAAGGGGTGGACAGCACAGGAAAAAGCAGGATCCTGTGAAAGAAAGTCGACCATTTAACTAGCCGTCTATAGAATATTTATCATTCACTGGCCTGAGGGGACACTTAGATAAGGACAACAGGGACTACTCCTTGTAAGGGCTCAGTGGGACGTTCAGTAAGGGCTGATCGGGGTCACAGGAAGGGCACCGGGGTCTATAGGATGGTGGACAGATGACATTTCTATATAGAAGATTATGTCAATGAAGAGATGACGCTTATGACATAATTTTTTTATTAACAGATCGATGATCTTTCTGTCTTGTCACTTATAGTTTCTCAATGAAAATGACAAAATACAACAAAAATATAACAAAAAGTAACAAAAGTAACAAAAAGACATGAGAACTGCAACAGTTTCCAGCAATCCTCTTTCCATCCCATCTTAAGCGATCGATCTGACGCAGCGTTTCCGTGCAGCGTAATCTCCGCAGCAGCTGCATTCTTCCAGCTATAAAGCAAGCAAACCTGACGCAGCATACACTGGGCTTCCAGAACACCGTCCACCGTGCCGCGAGCTCACCACCATAATTGTCTATTATGCGACGCCGCACTCTGCGAGCCACTTAACACTCCAGGAACGCTAATCTTTTGGCGACATTTTCCTCGCCATATTTTCTTACCAGCTGTGCCCGCAGCTTTGGTTTGTTCTTCTTCAAGTCCTCGTCATCCATGGGCTCCCAGATAGGATAGCCGTCAGGACGCAGACCGGTACGCAGGAAGTGCTTGGTGCTGCCCACCTCTCCGCTGTTGAAGAAGAGGCACTGCGTGGTCCGGTGGACGTCCAGGTTGAATTCCCGCATGATCTCAATTAGATCTTCATGGAGACCCTCGGCTTCGGAGTCCTCAGATTTAGGCAGAGTTTTATGCTCAGATTTTGGGGCAGTCTGCGACTCACTGCCCACGTAGAAGGTCTCAGGTTTGGGCAAAGTTTTATATTCAGATTTTGGGGCAGTCTGCGACTCACTGCCCACGTAGAAGGTCTCAGGTTTGGGCAGAGTTTCATACACCTGTGACTCACCATACGTGTTAGTGGCCTCAGCTTTGGCCAGAGTTTCGCTCAACTTTGACTCACCACCCATGTTAAAAACCTTGACCACAACAAGGTCTTGCTGACCTCCTGTGGGAGATGGCACATGGGCCCATCGGTGCTCCTTTATATGCCAGACACCCTGTGGTTTGGAGGCCTCATCATCAGAATTCTCAATCAAGATGACATCCCGCTGGTTGCCCACCGATGCTGATGCACAGGTTCTTGGGTAGTCTTCAATCTGCAAGTCATCCTCTGTTTTAAAAACTAAAGGGTTGGGTAGAGATTCCTTAAAATGCATCTCAGTGTCTGCATTGGAGGCCTCGGATTTGGATGGAGTTTTATCCAGCTGTGACTCACTGTCCATGTCAGAACCTTCAATCACAACAACTTCTGGCCGGTCCACAATAGCTGACGCATAGGTCCATGGGTGGTCTTCAATCTGCTGGACTCTGGTCACGTTGGAGGCCTCAGATTGGGACGAGGTTTCATCCAACTGTGACTCGCTGTCCATGTCAGAACCTTCATTCACAACTTCTGGCCTGGTCACTATAGCCAATGCATAATTCCATGGGTGGTCTTCAATCTGACGGACTCTGTCCACGTTGGAGGCCTCAGATTGGGACGAGGTTTCATCCAACTGTGACTCGCTGTCCATGTCAGAACCTTCACTCACAACTTCTGGCCTGGTCACTATAGCCAATGCATAATTCCATGGGTGGTCTTCAATCTGACGGACTCTGTCCACGTTGGAGGCCTCAGGTTGGGACGGAGTTTCATCCAACTGTGACTTGCTGTCCATGTCAGAACCTTCAATTACAACTTCCGGCCTGTCCATCCTAGCTGAGACATAGGTCCATGGGTGGTCTTCAATCTGCCGGACTCTGGTCATGTTGGAGGCCTCAGGTTTCGACAGAGTCTCACACAGCTGCAGGAAACAGAATAATATTTGTATGAAGTATAAACAGACAACCAACAGCAGACAAATCTATGATGAAAGGCAGGGACTCCTCCAGGGTGGAGTCACTGGGGGTCTTAGTAGCTGTGAATGGCCACGGCTTCTCCTCTTCTCATTGGTGGGTGTGGGCACTGATGCAGCACGTCCATCAATGA
The DNA here is from genome assembly GCF_037356315.1 of Lithobates pipiens. NCBI lineage: Eukaryota > Metazoa > Chordata > Amphibia > Anura > Ranidae > Lithobates > Lithobates pipiens. Next base: position 19,158 of record NW_027507794.1, read on the forward strand.
TTGTACAGCGGGGCAGGCATTGATACAGGATGCCCATCTATCATAATACAGCAGGGCAGGCACAGACACAACATGTCCACCAATGATTGTAAGGAAGGGTGGGCACTGATGCTACATGTTCACCAATGACTGTACAGAAGGGTGGGCACTGACGCTACATGTTCACCAATGACTGTACAGAAGGGTGGGCACTGACTCTACATGTTCACCAATGACTGTACAGAAGGGTGGGCACTGACGCTACATGTCCACCAATGATTGTACATAAGGGTGAGCACTGATGCTACATGTCCACCAATGATTGTACATAAGGGTGAGCACTGATGCTACATGTCCACCAATGATTGTACATAAGGGTGAGCACTGATGCTACATGTCCACCAATGATTGTACATAAGGGTGAGCACTGACGCTACATGTCCGCCAATGATTGTACATAAGGGTGGGCACTGATGCTACATGTCCACCAATGATTGTACATAAGGGTGAGCACTGATGCTACATGTCCACCAATGATTGTACATAAGGGTGAGCACTGATGCTACATGTCCACCAATGATTGTACATAAGGGTGAGCACTGACGCTACATGTCCGCCAATGATTGTACATAAGGGTGGGCACTGATGCTACATGTCCACCAATGATTGTACATAAGGGTGAGCACTGATGCTACATGTCCACCAATGATTGTACATAAGGGTGAGCACTGACGCTACATGTCCACCAATGATTGTACATAAGGGTGAGCACTGATGCTACATGTCCACCAATGATTGTACATAAGGGTGGGCACTGATGCTACATGTTCACCAATGACTGTACAACAGGGTGGGCACCAATGATTGTATAGCAGGGTGGGCACTGACACAGCACATCCACCAATGGTTACATACCATGGTGGACCCCCACACTTCTGTCCTGTCATTTTCCCTTTAAAGATCAACTCCCAATATTTGTTTTAAATTTTTTTAATTTTGGGTGGGTCATAGAAGAGTTAGAACCTGCGTCTGGTTTTTACTACTATTTGTGTCCCCAGTGCGGAGTGTTCCTCTAAATTCTGGGTATGGTGTCAGAGGGACAGGAAGTGATGGGAAATCTCTCCAATGGAAACAGAGACAGTAATAAAAACGTTGTTTCTAGTGGAGTGGTGCCTTAATTACACCGGAGGCAATGGAGGCCTTCCTCAGATAGGAACTGGGTCAAATGTACAGCGGTGATGACAGCCGTGAACAAGTGAGAAGTGCAGGATGAACATGACTACACACTGCCCCCTGCTGGACATGGTCAGGGACTGCAGACATACTACAGTAGATGGTCAGAGACTGCAGACATCCTACAGGAGATGGTCAGAGACTGCAGACATCCTACAGGAGATGGTCAGAGACTGCAGACATCCTACAGGAGATGGTCAGAGACAGCAGACATACTACAGGAGATGGTCAGAGACTGCAGACATATTACAGGAGATGGTCAGAGACTGCAGACATACTACAGGAGATGGTCAGAGACTGAAGACATACTACAGGAGATGGTCAGAGACTGCAGACATACTACAGGAGATGGTCAGAGACTGCAGACATACTACAGAAGATGGTCAGAGACTGCAGATATACTACAGGAGATGGTAAGGGACTGCAGACATAGTACAGGAGAGGGTCAGAGACTGCATACATACTACAGGAGATGGTCAGAGACTGCATACATACTACAGGAGATGGTCAGAGACTGCAGAAATACTACAGGAGATGGTCAGAGACTGCAGAAATACTACAGGAGATGGTCAGAGACTGCAGACATACTACAGGAGATGGTCAGAGACTGCAGATATACTACATTAGATGGTCAGAGACAGCAGACATACTACATTAGATGGTCAGAGACAGCAGACATAGTACAGGAGATGGTCAGAGACTGCAGACATACTACAGGAGATGGTCAGAGACTGCAGATATACTACATTAGATGGTCAGAGACTGCAGACATACTACAGGAGATGGTCAGAGACGGCAGATATACTACATTAGATGGAATACATAAATATGCAATCACACACAGCCTACCTCAAAGCCCAATGCTCTGATCTCAAATATCTGCCAGTCTTCTGAGTCATCTGGGTCTTCCCCCTCCGGAGGGTGCTGAGGGGACGACATCCCCACCTGGGGGGGGGGGGGGGGGAGAGAAAATACAATTATACAGAGCCTACATCACCACTGAAAACAGAACTGCCTGTGCTCCCTAGGTGGGGAAATATTGTGACACTTCCTGTCATGGGGACCCAACAGGAAGTAAAGAGGTAATCTCACCAAAGTGAGCAAAATACCCTGTCACTGGAACAGGAAGATTTACCCTCTGCTCCTGTACGGGTGACAGCTCAACCTTTTGGATTTCCCCTCATTTTCTGTCTTGGTGACACTAGGACAAATATAGAGGGTGCATCTCCGTAGTGGGGACACACATGGCTGCTGTTAGACACCACGTGGCCCCATACAGCTCATACAGTCAACCTGACAGGGCCCCTCCCCTCCCCCAAATAAACACAGTTTACTATGTTTCAGTTATGAATTAACACAGTGAGCGATGCGTTTATTAAAAAAAGGAAGGGGCTGATAAATGTGACATTTACCAGACCCTTCCCTCACTCTCCATCCTGAAGGATCCTATTGTGTCCTTGCAGCTGCTGGCAGGAAGGAGAGAAGGGAAGCCAGCAGCACTGCAGGGGTAGGCACACAGGGAAGGGGGAGGGCTGTTCAGCAGAAGTAAACGTATGGTGCACAGGGAGGGTGATCAGAGTGGTGGGGGGGGGGGGCAATTACTGGAACTGATCCCCTGTATGGCTGTCTCTGCAGCAGGCGAAAGCCAGTGGAAAGAAGAGGAGAAGAAGCCGGCTTTCAGCTGCTGCACTGAGAACTAAAATAAGTCGCATATTGCAGTGGTATAATTTTTGGCATAGCAGCACATTCCTGATTCTGACCACCATGGTACATTAAGGCAGATGGTCAGGGGGAGCTAAAACCAGACTGCCTATTTTTACTGCCCCTCCTTCCTGGCTGTCAGTGTAAATGAGGCCTTCCAGAGTGAAGCTGCATTACATTATGTGTTGCAGTGCACTGCAGTATTGCCCCTATGTATCTTGAAGTGCAATAACTAGGGTTGCCACCTGTCCAGGATTCACCCGGACAGTTCGGGTTTGGAATCGTGTGTCCAGGTTTCAAACTACCTGAAACCCGGACACATTATTCAGACTGGACTATTGCTTCTCAGCAGGGTTGCTGGCTGCAGTTGTCTAAACTGAGAATGTCTGTTACACTCTCTTTCACACCGCCCAAGGCCAGAATTAATAATGCACACACACACACGGCTTGATCTGCTCTTCTCCATCCCGCCACTATTCCTCTGTGTCTGCCCACACTCTAATCCTCAGCACTGTGCCTCAGAAAAGGAAAGTTGGGGCCGGAAATTTGAAGTCCAGCAACCTCCGATACATCTGGATGAGAGATGCTGACTGCCAAGGGTTGAATGAGCTCACCATCCTTCTCCCTCCTACCTCTGAGTGAGTACACTAAGCTAAATCAGGGTTCCCAGAGCACCCCTTACTTCAGAGTTCCCCTTTACACCAGAAGCCACAGTGTTCCCTCTTACATCAGATTTTTCAGTGTTCCCCTTTAAATTAAGGTTCCCAGAGCATGCATTATGTTAGAGTCCCCATAGTTCTCCCTTACATCAGAGACTGCAGAGTCTCCCCTTACAGTGTAAGGGAACTATTTGAGTTCAGATGTAAAAGGGGAACTCTGTGGATTCTGATGCAAAAGAGGAACACATGATTAACTTCATATGATTAGACATGTTATTTAATTGCTAAATATATGTATAGTTGATACTATAAAAGAAAAAAAAAAAAAATTGCTGTGCGCCGCTAATGTGTTCGGGTTTGACTTGAAGAAAAGGTGGCAACCCTAGCAATAACGCCCATTCATTATTAATTGTTTTGCTGACGCAATGCATAGAAATGCCGGCATTGTGAAGCAGTGGCTGGGGGTGGAGATTTGTGCTGGGAGGGGGAATTTGGGGGACAGCAGGGGGTAAGAATTGTTTTAGGTGAGGAAATTTGGAGGGTTTCTAGGAATGGTTATTTTGGGGGATTTGTGTGTGTGGGGGGGGTATTTGTGCTAGTAGGGATGATTTGGGGGGGGGGTATTTATTTGTGCTAGTAGGGATGATTTGGGGGGGGGGGTATTTATTTGTGCTAGGAGGGGAAAATTAATGATTCTGATTCCTACTGTATAAAATTGTATTGTAACCGTACTGTCTGCCCCCATGTTGTAAAGTGCTGCGTAAACTGTTAGCGCTATATATAAATCCTATTTTATAATAATGATAGCAATAATTTGTGCTGGGAGGGGGTTTTGGAGTGGGGGGGGATTTGTGCTCAGAGTGGAAATTTGAGGGGAAGAAGATTTGTGCAAGGTGGGGTGATATTTTTTTTTTGGTGGGGGGGGGGGGAGAGAGGATTTAAACTGGAGGCGGGTCAAATATTTCTTCTAGGGGGAGAGATCTGTACTGGGAGGAGGGGGAATTTATACTTAAGGGGTTGAAAAGGTTTGATTATTTTATGTAATAAAAATAACAAACATGACTATACTATGACTAAGCCCTACATCGAAGTGTGAAACGCGTTAGCGCCTGTCTGTACCTGCTTTGGCTTGTATTTTTGTTCACAAGAATTTTTGAATAAAAGGCAAAAAAAACGTTTTTTGAGTGCGGCTGTCCAGATCTTCTTCCTGTATTTGATTGCTATATGCATTGCCGGAACCTGGGATTCCCAGCTGGATGAGAAGGTTTTCTACTGTCGCTTGACCTACCTGGAGCGGTGATATCTCTCTCTCTACCATGACTATACTTACCCGCTCTGTCCAAGAGTTTTGCACAGAGTGGCCCCCGATCCTCCTTTTCTGGGGTTCCCCCGCTGGCCCTCCTGGCCCCTCGCCTTCATGGGTTGCCCCACAGAAAGCCGCTTTCCACGGTGCCACCCGTGCGGGTGCGCTCCTGAGTCCCGCTGCTGCGTCCATTGACACAGGCAGCGGGACTTGTCCAATGGCCCCTGCTGATATGAATCTGTCCAATAAGGAGAGAGACAGCGGCTGGAGGCGCTGCGCTCGTGCACATTGCGGGATCGGATTGGGCTCAGGTAAGAAAAAGGGGGGTCTGGGGGGGGTGCTGCAGTCCCGGTGAGCGGATTAAAGGGGCGGGTCGCCTAAAACCCATGGGCGCACACTATGTGCGTGCGTCCACGTTCACTGTTACACGTTCGAATTAGCTCAGAATTTTTGCCTGATTTTGGACCTGAAACTGATCCAAAGACGCACAGGACCCTTCTGCAATGCGCTCCGCGGCCGGGCTGGAGATGTGTGGACCTGCTCCATTGAGAGCCTATCACAGTCTCCTGTCATGTGAATTGGATGTGGGGAAACCAGTGAGCCCAGCCTGAGAATTTACAATCACTTTAGGGCAGGGGTCCCAAACTGGCGGCCCTCCAGCTGTTGCAAAACTACAAGTCCCATGAGGCATTGCAAGGCTGACAGTTACAAACATGACTCCCACAGGCAGAGGCATGATGGGACTTGTAGTTCCGCAACAGCTGGAGAGCTGACAGTTTGAGACCCCCGCTTTAGGGGTGAAGCATGCAGACTAGTGCTCATTTGAAGCGGGAGTTTTTTTTTTTTTTTAAAAGCCAGCAGCTACAAATACTGCAGCTGCTGACTTTTAAAATAATGACACTTACCCGCCCAGCGCGCCCGCGATGTCGGCACCCGAAGCCGATCTCTCGATCGTCTCTCGGGTGCTGCCGCCACCATCTTGGGTATGGGGATCAGGAAGTGGAGCCTTGCGGCTTCATTTCCCAGTTTCCTACTGCGCATGCGCGAGTCGCGCTGCACAATAAGGATGGTCCCCGCTGTCTCTGGGATCCGTGTGTTTCCCAGCAGGCAGCGGTGGACCTTTGGAAAGGGGCGTAGATTCTGTGGAAAGGGGTGTGGCTTCTGCAGAATCTACGCCGGAAGTGGGTGCAGATACCTGTACTGTACAGGTATCTGCACCCCCCACCCCCCTGAAAGGTGCCAATTGTGGCACCGGAGGGGGGGGAGGTTCCAAAGAGCGGAAGCTCCACTTTAAAGGGGGGGGAGATTTTTGCTGAAACGTATTGTCCATACAGCTTGGGGCTGGTGGGGGGCAGTTTGCCATGATTGCCCTGGGCTCTCAATGACCTTCTCCTGGCACTGGCGGTGCATTCTGCTATAGCTGGGTCCTAAAAACCTACAAGAAATGTCTTTTCAAACATGACGGCGTCACACTGAGACCCCGACACCAATCTCATCACAAACACTGCACGTTGATCACATTGGGAAGGCTCGGCTCACGTCTACAGGTGTGACCAATCGATGAAGCGTTTCTGTGTGCGCAGGCCATTCATCTCAATGGGCTGCCCTATTTGCGATAAATGCAGAAAAAAAAGTCCAAAAACACAAGGCACCGATCTGCTGCAGCACCAAGCGGTTTGGCGCACACGGAAATGCGTGCTTGCGGTCGCCCGGGGGTCTAATTAACAAGTAATGGCACCGCCAAGCATCTGCTATAGGGCAGCGTGTTTGTATGTGTGTTGGGAGAACACGCAGTTTTGTACATGTTCCCCACACATGCATTGATGAGAATCTTCAGAGACAGGTGGAAACGTTACAATGGAACTTCCTTATCACTTCCTCTGAGATATAAAATTGTTACATTGTTATTTTTATTAGACATTATTATTATTTAACGGCTTCACTTCATCATCATTTCCTCCGATATCCGTTGTAACATTGGGATTATCCCTCCGTTACAATGTAACTTCCTCTGATATAGGAAATGTTATCACTTCTCTTCCTCCTATATATGGATTTGTTGTATAAATATTGAAAAACCTGACAGACGTTTCATCCTCTGATACTCCAAAATAGAAGACGACGTTTTGGGGGGGAGTGATGAGGTCATAGAAGGGTCATGATACTCTCCCCAATACGGGTCACCTCCCAGCGGGGGGGGGGGGGGGGTACAACAGGGATTACAATACTCACCCCAATGCGGGTCACCTCCCAGTGGGGGGGGTACAATGGGGATTACAATACTCACCCCCCTAATAAGGTCACTTCCCAGCAGAGGGGCACAATACCCCAAAATAACACAAAATGCTTTGTTTTAAGATAATCTTTAATAAAAGATGAGGTGAATGATGGGGTGAGTAATGTGATGAGGTGAATGATGGGGTGAGTAATGTGATGAGGTGAATGATGGGGTGAGTAATGTGATGAGGTGAATGATGGGGTGAGTAATGTGATGAGGTGAATGATGGGGTGAGTAATGTGATGAGGTGAATGATGGGGTGAGTAATGTGATGAGGTGAATGATGGGGTGAGTTGAGTGGCATCTTGATATAGCGCAGTCATTTACCCCGTAGGAATGATGGGTTGAGGTGAATGATGGGGTGAATGAGGTGAATTATGAAGTGAAGGTTGCGATGAGAATTCAGGTGAATGATGAGGTGAGGGTTGAGGTGAATGATGAGGTGAATGATGGGTTGAATGATGGGGTGAGGGTTGAGGTGAATAATGAGGTGAGTGATGGGGTGAACAATGGGGTGAGGGTTGAGGTGAATGATGGGGTGAATAATGGGGTAAATGATGGGGTAAATGATTAGGTGAGGTGAATGATGGGGTGAGGGTTGAGGTGAATAATGGGGTGAATGTTGAGGTGAATGATGGGGGAGTGATAGGGTTAATGATGAGGTGAATGATGAGGTGAATGATGGGGTGAGGTGAATTATGAGGTGAATGATGGGATGAGGGTTGAGGTGAATGATGAGGTGAGTGATGGGGTGAGGTGAGTGATGGGGTGAGGGATGAGGTGAATGATGGGGTGAGGTGAAGGATGGGGAGTGATGAGGTGAGCGATGGGGTGAGATGAATGATGAGATAAATGATGGGGTGAGGTGAATGATGGGGGAGTGATGAGGTGAGTGATGGGGTGAGGTGAATGATGGGGTGAATGATGAGGTGATGGTTGAGGTGAATGATGAGGTGAGTGATGGAGTGAGGGATGAGGTGAACGATGGGGGAGTGATGAAGTTAGTAATGGGGTGAGGGATGAGGTGAGTGATGGGGTGAGGTGAATGATGGGGGAGTGATGAGGTGAGTGATGGGGTGAGATGAATGATGTGGTGAATGATGGGGGAGTGATGAGGTGAGTGATGGGGTGAAGTGAATGATGAGGTGAGTGATGGGGTGAATGATGAGGTGAGTGATGGAGTGAGGGATGAGGTGAATGATGGGGTGAGGTGAATGATGGGGGAGTGATGAAGTGAGTGCTGGGGTGAGGGATGAGGTGAGTGATGGGGGTGAGGTGAATGATGGGGGAGTGATGAGGTGAGTGATGGGGTGGGGTGAATGATGAGGTGAGGGTTGAGGTGAATGATGAGGTGAGGTGAATGATGGGGTGAATGATGGGGGAGTGATGAAGTGAGTGATAGGGTGAGGGATGAGGTGAGTGATGGGGTGAGGTGAATGATGGGGGTGAATGATGAGATGAGGGTTGAGGTGAATGATGAGGTGAGGTGAATGATGGGGTGAATGATGGGGGAGTGATGAAGTGAGTGATAGGGTGAGGGATGAGGTGAGTGATGGGGTGAGGTGAATGATGGGGGTGAATGATGAGGTGAGGGTTGAGGTGAATGATGAGGTGAGTGATGGAGTGAGGGACGAGGTGAATTATGGGGTGAGGTGAATGATGGGGTGAATGATGGGGTGAGGTGAATGATGGGGTGAATGATGGGGGAGTGATGAAGTGAGTGATGGGGTGAGGGATGAGGTGAGTGATGGGGTGAGGTGAATGATGGGGTGAATGATGAGGTGATGGTGGGACCCTCCAGGGTCTATAACAGAAGAATACAAGGAGAGGTGGGCGGGGACTCATCTGTCTTCTGCTGCTCTTTTACTGTCCAATCAGCAAGCTGGGGTCAGGGTATGACCAGGCTGAGTTGCTGATCTGCAGTAAAGTGAGAGCCAGTGTTGTTCTTGGATCACAGGACCGGTGTTCTGTCAAAAAGTGTCCAGCCATCGGATAGTGTCCGCCCCGTAATGCGCAGGCGCAGCGCTTGCGCAGTACAGAGGAGGAGACTCTGAAAGTCTCTGAAGAAGAGCGGCGCACTGAGTCCAGGCTGAAGCCTCGCCATCCAAGGGGACATACGGTTGCTCATAATAACAGGGCCCCTCGTGTGCTCGCTTCTCTCGCCGCGCTTCAGGCGCGGCCTCGCTTCGCTCGGCTATTTTTTATTCTGACTCTATGCACACTTGGACGGTGGGGCTTCAACCTGGACTCAGTGCGCAGGCGCCGTTCATCTTTGGAGATCTTCGGCGTCTCCTTGTCCGCCCTGTACTGCGACTCTATCCGATGAGGGACAGTATTCGATACATCACTGCCGTTGTTCCTGGATCACAGGACCGGCCGGACAGAATCCATTATCGTCTATAGACGCTTCCATGTCGGTATTTTAGCGTTCTGTCCAGAGTTCTGCTTTATAGCGACTTCAGCAGAACGCCACCGAATTAGCGCCACACTTGTGCGTTGTGGAAACGTGTGCAAAATGGTGCCGCAGTGCCGATTTGGCGCGGCAATATTTCTCATAAGGATCACAAACTTTTTTTTTGTGCGATTCTCATGCGTAAGGCAGCCCATTAAAATCAATGTGCGCAATGCACGGAAACGCCAGTGCTCTGTCGCACCCGCGCGGTGTGAACGGACACTATATGTGCGTCCCGCACAGACCACCGCTCACCAGGTCATGTGACCAGAGGTCACAGCACTGATCACATGATCTCAGCTGAAGGGTCTGAACAGGCAGCAATCTGGTTGCATATTAAAGCAAATTGCACAACCAGATCGGCACGTCTATGGACAGTGTGAGGGGGAGGGGGGTGGCAGCTCTCAGTGTAGCGCCCCTCCCACACACATTTATCTCATAATGACGTCACCACTGTGCGCATGGAGGAGTTTTAGGCGACCCCGCCCCTTTGATCCGCTCACCAGGACTGCAGGAACTCCTCCGCGGCGTGGCCCAGCTCCTCCTCCACCACCACGTGACTGGTCATGTGACCTGCTGGAGCACATGGGCGGGGTTACCATATACAGGGGCAGAATTCTCTACAACTGCCACTCCCCCAATACACCCGCCTCTAACATGCCCCTCCCCCATTGGGGCTGTTGTGTTGAGGATGGGGATTGGCTGTCAGTCCCAGGGAGGACAACCAGTTCACACCCGAGAAGGTGATAGAACTGCTGGAAGATCTATTATTCCCTTCAACCAATCCTGTGATTTGGGAACCCCTACCAGACAGCACACGCAGGTCCCAGACACGCCCCCAGCCTGTGATTGGACCATAAAGGAGCTTCACCACCCAGGGGAGGTCATGTGTCCAGTCTCTCTTCTTGTAAGCATGTTCACAGTGTTAGGCTGGCAGCAATGATTGGCTCCTGGTATTGCCCCTCCCCCAGTCAGTGACAGGAGGTGAGATCAGGACACATTCAGGCCTTTATAATGGATTGTCATCGGTAATAATCCAATGGGAGTGCACAGCGGGGTCACAATACTCACCCCGATACGGGTCACTTCCGCGGTGGGGAGCAGCGGCATTATAATATTCATCCCAGTATGGGTCACTTCCCAATGGAGGGACACAGTGGGGTCACAATACTTACCCCAGTATGGGTCACAATACTTACCCCGGTGTGGGTCACTTCCCAGTGGAGAGGCACAATGGAGTCACAATACTTACCCCGGTGTGGGTCACTTCCCAATGGAGGGGCACAGTGGGGGTCACAATACTTACCCCAGTATGGGTCACTTTCCAGTGGAGGGACATAGTGAAGTCACAATACTTACCCCGGTGTGGGTCACTTCCCAGTGGAGGGGCACAGTGCGGTCACAATACTTACCCCAGTATGGGTCACTTCCCAGTGGAGGGGCACAGTGGAGTCACAATACTTACCCCAGTATGGGTCACAATACTTACCCCAGAATGGGTCACTTATGGGTCACAATACTTACCCCAGGGTGGGTCACTTCCCATAGAGTCAGAATACTTAGACCAGTATGGGTCACTTCACAGTGGAGGGGCACAGTGGGGTCACAATACTTAGAGTAGTATGGGTCACTTCACAGTGGAGGGGCAGAGTGGGGTCACAATACTTAACCAAGTATGGGTCACTTCCCTGTGGAGGGGCACAGTGGGTCACAATACTTACCCCGGTGTGGGTCACTTCCCAGTGGAGGGGCACAGTGGGGTCACAATACTTACCCCAGTATGGTTCACTTCCCAGTGGAGGGGCACAGTGGGGTCACAATACTTAACCAAGTATGGGTCACTTCCCTGTGGAGGGGAACAGTGGAGTCACAATACTTACCCCGGTGTGGGTCACTTCCCAGTGGAGGGACACAGTGGGGTCACAATATTTACCCTAGTATGGGTCACTTCCCAGTGGAGGGGCACAGTGGGGTCACAATACTTAACCAAGTATGGGTCACTTCCCTGTGGAGGGGCACAGTGGAGTCACAATACTTACCCCAGTATGGGTCACTTCCCAGTGGAGGGGCACAGTGGGGTCACAATACTTAACCAAGTATGGGTCACTTCCCTGTGGAGGGGCACAGTGGGTCACAATACTTACCCCAGAATGGGTCACTTATGGGTCACAATACTTACCCCAGTGTGGGTCACTTCCCAGTGGAGGGGTACAGTGGGGTTACAATACTTACCCCAGTACGGGTCACTTCTGGGTCACAATACTTACCCCAGTGTGGGTCACTTCCCAGTGGAGGGGTACAGTGGGGTTACAATACTTACCCCAGTATGGGTCACTTCTGGGTCACAATACTTACCCCAGTGTGGGTCACTTCCCAGTGGAGGGGCACAGTGGGGTCACAATGCTTACACCAGTATGGGTCACTTCCCAGCAGAGGGCACTGAGAGGTTGCAATACTTATCCGAATGTGGGTCACAGAGGGGCATAATACTCACCCCAATACTGCTCACCTCCCAGTGGTGGGGGTAAAACAGGGTCACCATACTCACCTCAATGTGGGTCACTTCCCAACAGAAGACACTGAAGGGTCACAATACTCACCCCAATACAGGTCACTTCCCAGTGGAGGGTCACACCGGGTTACAATGCTCACCTCAATATAGGTCACTTCCCAGTGGAGGGTCACACCCAGGTTACAATGCTCACCTCAATATAGGTCACTTCCCAGTGGAGGGGCACACCCAGGTTACAATGCTCACCTCAATAGAGGTCACTTCCCAGTGGAGGGGCACAATGGGGTCACCATACTTACCCCAATACAGGTTGCTTTCCGACAGAGGGGGGGGGTCACAATACTCACCTTAATAAACTCACCCCAATACAGGTCAAATATCAGCAGAGGGGCACCGTACACCCCAATAGAGGTCACACAGTGAGGTGCACACTGATTATTGATGGGGGGGTGCACACTAAATATTAATGGGAAGAGTATGATTATTGATTGGGGTGCACTGAGGATTAATATGGGGGGTACACGCTGATTGTTGATTGGTAGTAGTGCACTGATGATGGGGGGGGTGTACACACTAATTATTGTCCTTGGGGGGAAGGGGGTGCACAAATTGATTATTGATTGGGGGTGCACTGCGCATTGATGTGGGGTGCAAACTGATTATTGATTTGTAGGGGTGCACATGATGATCTGTGTGTGCTGGGGGGGGTGCACACTAAAGATTGTTCCTTGGGGAAGGGGGGGTGGGTGGACATATTACTGATTAGGGGGTGCAAAATCATTTTTTTATTGTGGGTTCACCGTGAATTGATGAGGGAGGAGGGGGCGAACACTGATTATTGATTGGGGGGGCAAAGAGGATTGATGAGGGGTGCACAGCTAATTCTGGATAGAGGGTGCTCTAAAGATCAATATGGGGGGGTGCATAGTGATTATCGATTGGTAGGGGTGCACTGAAGGTCGGTGGTGGGGTGGGTATGAATTATCGTTCCTGGGGGAAAGGGGGGGTGCACAAACAACTGATTTGGGTTGGGGGTGCAAACTTAATTTCGATTGCGGTGCACTGAGGATTGATGTGGGTTGCACTGAGGATTGATGTGGGGTGCACTGAGGATTGATGTGGGGTGCACACTGAATTATTGATTAGGTTGGGGTGTACTGAGGATGGATTAGGGGTTCAAATACAATTTTGAATAAGGGGTGCACTGAAGATAAATGTGGGGGTGTACACTGTTTATTGTTTGGGCGGGGGTGCATTGAGAATTGGTGGAGGGGGTGCACACTAATCCGTGGGAGGATTCGGGTGGGAGGGGGTGCATACTGAATATTAATAGGGGGTGCACTGAGGATTGGTGAGGGGTGCACAATAATTTTTGTTCCTAGTGGGTGGGGTAGTACACATATTGATTAATGGTTGCGGGGGGGGGGGGGGAATGTATTTTGATTAGGGGTGCACGGATTGATGTGAGGGTGCACACTGATTATTGATTGGGATGGGTGCACTCGGGCTCGGTGGCGGGGTAGGGGGTGCACAAAAAAATATTGTTCTGGGGGGGGGGTGTTTAGGGGGGGGTGCGAAATAAATTTTGATTGGGGGTGCACTGGGGATTGATGTGCGGGGTCTTCACCGATTATTGATTAGGAGGGGTGCACTGAGGATTGATAAGGGGTGCACACTTCATTTTGAATAGGAGGTGCACTGAGGATTGGGGTGTATGGGGGGGGGGTATGAATTATTGTTGCTGGGGGAAGGGGGGTGCACACTGATCATTATAGTGAGGGGTTTAGATCGGGATTGCTGGGGGGGGGGGGGGTGCACACCTAATATTGCGTACTGTTATTGATCCCTGTGGAGGTGGCTGCGCTCTGATTGGCAGACCCCCTCCGGATTTAACCCTTTCCTCCCCCCGGTCACCTGATCCGCTGGACACAGCTGGAGATGATCCTCGGCCCCTCCCCCTCCGACCAGCTGGAGAGATACAAACAAACAAAATACTTTATTGTCTCCGGAACCCGAGAGGAGCGAGGTGCGAGGTATGGGGGGCACACATGGGCAGATCAGAGGTCTCCCGATCGATCGGCTCATTTCTTCTTTCATAATTCACTTTATTAGACTTTCTCTCACCTCCCCCTCTTCTCTGTCTGATCTTTTCTGATGGATCTCAGGGGAAGAAATACAAACTGATACAAAGTATCAAAGCATATCGGGGTGGGGAGCGGACCGAGGAGGAAACAGGGACTTCTAGAGATGACATATCAGCGATCTCATTCTCTAACAGTCTCCTGTAAGGTGTCTAATCTCCACCATCTCCCACAGTATCTGCGGTCTCTGGCGCTCTCCTCCCTCAGCGCGCCTGCGGTCTCTGGCGCTCTCCTCCCTCAGCGCGCCTGCGGTCTCTGGCGCTCTCCTCCCTCAGCGCGCCTGCGGTCTCTGACGATCTCCTCCTGCAGCGCGCCTGAGGTCTCGTACCCTCTCCCGCAGCGAGCCTGAGGTCTCGGACCCTCTTCTGTACTGTGTCTCTGGTCCCTGACCCTCTCCAGTCTGTGACGCTGTGACGCTCTCCCGTAGAGCGCCTGCAGTCTGTGACCGCTTTCTGTAGCATTGCATTCATTGAATATTATGTGTGGCCCCTTTGGTGGTGTCAGGGGCTGCCCTTGCTTCTCGGACCCTCTCCCGCAGCGAGCCTGAGGTCTCGGACCCTCTTCTGTACTGTGTCTCCGGTCCCTGACCCTCTCCAGTCTGTGACGCTGTGACGCTCTCCCGCAGAGCGCCTGCAGTCTGTGACGCTCTCCCGCAGAGCGCCTGCAGTCTGTGACGCTCTCCCGCAGAGCGCCTGCAGTCTGTGACGCTCTCCCGCAGAGCGCCTGCAGTCTGTGACGCTCTCCCGCAGAGCGCCTGCAGTCTGTGACGCTCTCCCGCAGCGCGCCTGCAGTCTGTGACGCTCTCCCGCAGCGCGCCTGCAGTCTGTGACGCTCTCCCGCAGAGCGCCTGCAGTCTGTGACGCTCTCCCGCAGCGCGCCTGCAGTCTGTGACGCTCTCCCGCAGCGCGCCTGCAGTCTGTGACGCTCTCCCGCAGCGCGCCTGCAGTCTGTGACCGCTTTCTGTAGCATTGCATTCATTGAATATTATGTGTGGTGTCAGGGCTGCCCTTGCTTCTCACTATATATAGTAAGTTGGCTATCCCTGGTGTAGTACATCCAGCGGCAGATGTTGTACAGATGGGTCCTCCAGCGGATATTGGTCAGGGCTGCAGTCAGGTTGTGTTTTCCGTGGTTGCACAATGTGTTTCTCATCTCCCCAGCTGGTCTGTTCTGGTCTGCGGCCGTTATCTGGACATGTGGGCGATGCAGAACATGTGAGACCTGCATGGTGTGTATATCATTTATACATAGTAACTACCTTTCCTGTCCGGCTAGGTTCGTATTATTGTGTTGTAGTTTTGTGCATTAACCGTTGTTGGTGGTGCGTTGTGTCCCCTTTTAATTTTAAAAGTCCAATGTACCTTCCCAGCCCCCCCCATGGTTTGTGGATGTACCCCATTTGACCTGGGTAAAGTGACCCATTGGTGCACCGTAGCACGTTGGTAGCACAACTTTTCCGCAGCACACATTAGCGCATGCGCGGCAGCGCGGAATCACCGTAATGTCTGAATGGACCCTCCTTGTTTCCATAGAACTTGTTTGCTGCACTTTTTGGAATTTCCCTAAATTTACACCCACATTTTTTAATTTTATTTATTTATTTCGGATCATTTCTGGGCGGTTTCCTCTTTCTGGCGTTTGGCCGCCGGTCAGCCTGTGACCGGAATGATTTGTTTTTCTGCGGTCCTGGATCAGAATTGGGTCATAAGCCTTTTTACCAGAATAGCCTTGTGTTGACAGCGATCGTTAACCAGTTCAGCACCCAACTGCTACACTGCCCTGTCCCATTTGTTATCTAGCTGGACTACAACCCCCAGCATTGCCGGGATGTGTCCGCATTCTCTGGTAATGGTCTTTTTTTTTTTTTTTTCCTAATTCTGAGAGCAGCGTCGCCCCCTCCCACCCCGGCAGATGCCTTGCTGTCCTTGTCCCTTAGGGGCCCCCCATTCCGCATGGCCTGAGGCAACAAGATTAGATATTAACCAATTGTGTAACCTGTTCCTGGCCAGACGGGGGTAAGGTGAAGCTGGCGTGTATCTGGCCAATGAGTCCGGTGTGTCATGTTGGTTTATTTTTTATTTTTTTATTAATATAATTAAATATACGTTTATTATTTATTTATTTATTATTATTATTAAATTTTTTATTTATTTTTTTGTCAAATCGCCAGCTGCTCTGCTGACACATCATCGGGTTAATCTGTTATCTGGACAAATATTTGGGGAAAGGAGGCAGCGTGGGTTGCACATCATCAACTTCTGCTGGACAACCGGATCCCAAACCGCAAACCGCCAACATGCTGACCGAACTTTGCGCTCTGCTCACCATCTCCTTGGTGGTTACAGGTATGTAGAAGAAGGTAAACCAAAATGGATGGCATTTTGTTTTCTCTGTATCATTTATTATTATTATTATTATTATTATTATTATTTTAAAAATAATAAAATATATATTATATTAAAAATATTATGATATTATTTATTATTATTATTATTTTAATAATATATAAATAACTATAAATATTATTATTTATATAATATTATTATTTATTTATATATATATATATATATATATATATATATATATTTTTTTTATAATAATATATAAATAATATTATTTATATATAATTACATTTTTATTTATATTTTATTTATATATATATTCTAAAAAAAAATGTAATTATATATAAATAATAATATTATTTATATATTATTATTATTTTATTTATATATAATTATTTTAAAATATATATATAAAATATGTGTGTGTGTGTGTGTATGTGTGTATATATATATATATATCTATCATTTCACTTTGCTTTGATCTACTCTCACTGCCCACTTTTTAGGTACACCTGTTCAGTTGCTCGGTAACACAAATTGGTAATCGGCCAATCACACAGCAGCAACTGCAATTTAGGCATCTAGACATGGTGAAGACAACTTGTTGAAGTTCAAACTGAGCCTCAGAATGGGGAATAAAGGGGATTGAAGTGGCTTTGGACGTGGCGTAGGTTGTTGGTGGCAGACGGGCCGGTCTGAGTATTTCTGGGATTTTCACACACAACCATCTCTTGGGGTTTACAGAGAATGGTGGGAAAAGGAGAAAATATCCAGTGAGCGGCAGTTGTGTGGAGGAAAATGCCTTGTTGATGTCAGAGGAGAATAGGTAGACTGGTTCCAGATGATAGAAAGGCGACAGTCACTCAAATAACCTCTCGTTACACCCCATGTATGCAGAATACCATCTCTGAACGCACAACACATCCAACCTTGAAGCAGATGGGCTACAGCAGCAGAAGCCCTCATCGGGTGCCACTCCTGACGGCTAAAAATAGGAAACTGAGGCTACAATTGGCACAGGATCACCAAAATTGGACAATAGATGATTGGAAAAACGTTGCCTGGTCTGATGAGTCTGGATTTCAGCTGCGACATTTAGATGGTGGGGTCAGAATTTGGCGCATGGATCCATCCTGCCTTGTATCACCGGTTCAGGCTGGTGGTGGGGGTGTAATGGTGTGGGGGATGGGGTATCACCGGTTCAGGCTGGTGGTGGGGGTGTAATGATGTGGGGGGGTATTTTCTTGGCACACTTTGGGCCCCTTAGTACCAATTGATGGTTTAATCACCACGGCCCCCCTGAGTATTGTTGGTGACCATGTCCATCCCTTTATGACTACAGTGTCCCCATCTTCTGATGGCTCCTCCCAGCAGGATAATGCCCCATGTCACAAAGCTCCGATCATCTCACCACTGGGCAATGAGGTCCCTGTCCTCCAATGGCCTCCACACTCCCCACATCTCATCCAATAGAGCACCTTTGGGATGTGGTGAAATGGGAGATTGGCATCATGGATGTGCAGCCGACAAATCTGCAGCGACTGTTTAATGTTATCATGTCACTATGGAGCAAAATCTCTGAAGAACGTTTCCAACACCTTGTTGTATCTCTGCCACCAAGAATGAAGGCAAAAGGGGGTCCAACCCGGGACTAGCAAGGTGTACCTAATAAAGTGGCCGGTGAGTGTAAGGGTTGTGAATCTTCTGCAGCCTTTTTGCAGCTATTTCCTGTCTAGATGCATTAAGAACCTGGGTGGTTTCTATAGAAATTTTTAATTTTTGGGTTTTCCACTTCCTCTCCTCCGGGGTTTTCTGTGTTTCTCTCAGCTCTGCGCAGCCCGATCAACGACTATCAGCGATCCAAAGCCACAGAGCTGGTGCACCCCAACGAGGAAAACGTCAAGGAGGAGATCAAAGGAGACGTTCATGTGTGTGCCAAGAAATGTTCTGAGTTGCTGGACTGCAGGTAGGTGCCCACCGTACCCCCGTTTTTATCAGTGTAGAGCAGGGATATGCAATTAGCGGACCTCCAGCTGTTGCAGAACTACAAGTCCCATGAGGCATAGCAAGACTCTGACATTCACAAGCATGACACTCAGAGGCATGATGGGACTTGTAGTTTTGCAACAGCTGGAGGTCCACTAATTGCAGATCAATGGTGTATAGGAAGGGGGTGTTGAGTGCGTATAGATGCCTTTTGAACACCCATTCTTAGTGTATGAGAGGTTGGTGCTGGTAGGTGGCCACTGTACCCCCATTCTTTTGGTGCAGAAGAAGATGGTGCTTGGAAGGGTTAGGTGCCTTCTGTAATGCCAAGTCTGCCAGTGTGTAGAAATGGGGGGCCGGTAGGGGGCATGCTGATACTCCCCAGTTTGTCTATGTATAGGAAGGGGGGGGTGCATTTAGGTGGCTGTTGTACCCCTATCCTGTTAATGTATGGGAAGGGGGTGGTAGGTGCAGGTTAGGTTCCCACTGTACCCCCCACCTAGCACCCCCTTCCCATACATAAACAGGATAGGGGTAAAACAGCCACCTACCGGCACCCCCCTTCCTATGCATCGACAAACTGGGGTGTATCAACATGACCCTACCCCCCCATGTTTGTTGATGTATAGGAAGGGGGGGGGGTGCAGGTAGGTGGCTGTTGTACCCCTATCTGATTTATGTATGGAGAGGGGGTGCTATTTGCAGGTAGGTTCCCACTGTACCCCCTAGTCTATCAATTATCGTAAAAGGGGGGGCCAGATAGGTGCCCATTGTAACCCCCCCCCAGTCTGTCAGGCTTTAGAAAGAGGGTGTAGGTAGGTGCCTGCTGTAAACTGGGGAGTATCAGCATGCCCTTACCTGCCCCCCCTTTACAATAGTTGCTAG
The DNA here is from genome assembly GCF_037356315.1 of Lithobates pipiens. Classification (NCBI taxonomy): domain Eukaryota; kingdom Metazoa; phylum Chordata; class Amphibia; order Anura; family Ranidae; genus Lithobates; species Lithobates pipiens. Next base: position 38,629 of record NW_027507794.1, read on the forward strand.
ACTGGGGGTACAGTGAGAACCTACCTGCAGTCTATCAATTATTGTAAAGGAGGAGGGGCAGATTGGGGAGTATCAGCATGCCCCTACCTCCCCCCCCCCCCCCCATCTGCTCCCCCTTTACAATAATTGATAGACTGCAGGTAGGTTCTCACTGTACCCCCAGTCTATCAATTATTGTAAAGGGGGGGGGGGTCCAGATAGGGGCATGCTGATACTCCCCAGTTTGTCGCTGTATAAGAAGGGGGATGCAGGTAGGTGGCTGTTCTATCCTGTTTATGTATGGGAAGGGGGGGTACAGTGGGAACCTACCTGCACCTAGCACCCCCTTCCCATACATACAGGATAGGGGTACAACAGCCACCTACCCGCACCCCCCCTTCCTATACATTGACAAACTGGGGAGTATCGGCAAGCCCCTACCTCCCCCCGTCGATGTATAGGAAGGGGGGGGGGTACAGGTAGGTGGCTGTCGTAGCCCTATCCGATTTATGTATGGGGAGGGGGTGCTAGGTGCAGGTAGGTTCCCACTGTACCCCCCCCCCCAGTCTATCAATTATCTTAAAAGGGGGGGGGCCCAGATAGGAGCATATTGTAAACCCCCCCCAGTCTGTTAGGCTTTAGCAAGAGGGGTGTAGGTAGGTGCCTGGTGTACCCGCAAGTCTATGGGCAGTGGGTGCTGGGTGTGGGTATCTTGTTTTACCCTCCATTCTTGTTTGGAAAGAAGGGATGCAGGGAAATGTTCACCATGCCCTTGTTTTGTCAGTGTATGGGAAGAGGGTGCAGGCACCAGGTAGGTGTCCACAGTACCCAGTGTCTATATGGAAATGAGATGGGGGAGGGGGTGTTACTGGGTACAGGTAGGTGCCTGATGTACCCCCATTCTCAGTATTTGTTAAATGAGGTGCTCATACAACTGGGTTCCCGCTATACCCCCCGGTCTAGGCATGGAAAAGGGGCGCTTAGTGCAGGAATGTTCCTTCTATACAACCCCTCCCCCCCACCCCCAATCAGGGTGTGGGAAAGGCATGAAAAGTGTGTAGAAATAAATTCTGTTGACCACTCTTGTCTTCCATATATTCTGTCCGGTGTACTGAGATTCTCTGCTGGTCTTCATATAATGCTCTTATCATTTATCTGCTTGGGCTGTGGGGGAGATATGTGGGTCCATTAGGAGTCATTAGATGGTTCTTGGAGGAAGACTGGTTGGGTCCTATCTACCGTACTAATGTGTTTCCCGCTTGTTGCAGGTCGTTCGATTACAACCTGAAGACTCTCAGCTGCCGCCTTCTGCCGTGGACACAGAATTCCCTCCTCGTCACCATGACCAAGAATGTCAATTATGATGTCTACCAGAAAAAGGGTAACTTGCCTTTTTGTGTTATGGGTAGAGGGCGCCGCTTGCCATGCGTGGTGGGTAGAGGGCGCCGCTTGCCATGCGTGGTGGGTAGAGGGCGCCGCTTGCCATGCGTGGTGGGTAGAGGGCGCCGTTTGCCATGCGTGGTGGGTAGAGGGCGCCGTTTGCCATGCGTGGTGGGTAGAGGGCGCCGTTTGCCATGCGTGGTGGGTAGAGGGCGCCGTTTGCCATGCGTGGTGGGTAGAGGGCGCCGTTTGCCATGCGTGGTGGGTAGAGGGCGCCGTTTGCCATGCGTGGTAGGTAGAGGGCGCCATTTGCCTTGTGCCGTTGGAAGGGGGGGGGGCACCGCTTAATATTTGTACTATGTATTAATTTCTATTCATTCATTACTCCAGATTATGTTCGGGAATGTGTGGTGGGGGATGGGTCGACATATCGTGGAATGGCCTCTCATACTGTGAAAGGGAAAACCTGCCAACACTGGAAACGAAAATTTCCGCATGAACACAAGTGAGTGACCGTTCTACTCCGGTGTCTGGAGAGGTCGCCCCTCCCCTCAGGGTGTGGCTTCTTTGGGCCTCTTGTTCCTCACCTCTGTGTGGCTCCTCCCAATCTACATCTCACCCCCCCCCCCCCCCCCCCAGCAGCTCCTTCCCTACCTACATCTAGCTCCTCCCTTTTTAGTGTGCAATTTGTGTGGCTCCTCCCCTATATATATCTAGCCCCTCCCCTCAGTATGCTGATTTTTGTCATTTTTTTTTGTCCCTCCTTGTGTGGCTTAGCCCCCCTATATAGTGCAGCCCTTCGCCTCCGTGACTCCTCCCCATGTATGTTGTGTTCCTCCCCTCTATATGCAGCTTTTTGGTGCCTCTTCCCTCTCCTCTGGCTCCTCCCCTCCCTCTACATCTCTCCCTCTTTGTCTGTCTATGGTCCCTACCCCTGCTGGCTACCCAACTCACCTCCCCCTCCCCCCTCCATCATTTTTTTTTATTTTTATTTTTTTTTCAGTTTATGCTCCTCCCCTTATAAAACTTTTGATTGATGTTTCATTACTTTGTGCAGATACTTTCCCAATGCTCAGAATGGGCTGGATGAGAATTATTGCCGTAACCCAGACAAGGATGTGAGTCCCTGGTGCTACACCACCGACAAGAACGTGAGATACCAATCCTGCGGAATCAAGAAGTGTGAAGAGGGTGAGAGCGGGTAGGGTGTGAAGAGGGGGAGAGACAGGTGGGGGGGGGGGGAGTGAGAGCAGGGGGTGGGCCTGTGACAAGGGAGTGCGAGCAGATGTGGGGGGGGGGGGTGAGGAGGGGATGAGAGCAGGGGTGGGGTCTGTGAAGAGGGAGTGAGAGCGGATGGGGGTGTAAGGCGGATTAGAACTGGGTGAGGGTTGTGCGGAGGGTGTGAGAGCGGGTGATAGCAGGTGTAAGGTGGGGGTGGGGTCTATGGGGGTGTGAGGAAGGTTGGTGCCGGTTGGGGGGTGGGGGGTGAGGATGTGGTGAGCTGGGTGGGGGGGTGAAGGGGTGTGCGGAGGGCATGAGAGCAGGTGTAAGGCAGGGGTGGGGTCTGCAAAGATGGTGTGAGGAAGATTAGAGCCGGGTGGGGGAGTGAGGAGGGGTTGAGAGCCGGGTGATTGGGGGGGGGGGGGGTTGAGAGCCGGGTGATTGGGGGGTGGGGGGGGTTGAAAGCCGGGTGGGGGTGTGAGGATTGGGTGAGAGCTGGGTGGGGGGGGTGTGAGAGCAGCTGAGAGCAGGTGTAAGTCAGTGGTGGGGTCTGTGAAGAGGGAGTGAGAGCGGATGGGGGTGTGAGGAAGATTAGAGCCGGGTGGGGGAGTGAGGAGGGGTTGAGAGCTGGGTGATTGGGGGGGGGAAGGGGGGTTGAAAGCCGGGTGGGAGTGTGAGGAGTGGGTGAGAGCCGGGTGGGGGTGTGAGGAGTGGGTGAGAGCAAAGTGGGGGATCAGTTTCAGTAATGGTGTCGGAGGAAATTCTTCCTTCTGATGGTTTGTACCACATAAGAATGTTGTGAGCACGCCTACCTGACACCATCTTGTATTTCACAGCTGTGTGTCTGAATTGTAACGGTGAAGATTACCGCGGCTCGCTGGATTGGACGGAGACGGGGAGGGAATGTCAGCGGTGGGACCTTCAGAGCCCTCATGCCCATCCATATAACCCAGAAAAGTAAGATGAGGAGCAATATGGGAGATTTGTCAATTATAAATCTTCTCCACCTTGTGATAACTGATGGATGGCCCTGAGCTCTATCAGATCCTCCTTCCCCTTTTTATTTTTATTTTTTTAAATCTATATAGTGCAGCACCGCGTACATCCAAACCATAAGAGGTCATGGCGGCGTCAGTGGCTCATATTCTCTTGGATAATATTTGTTATTGTTACATTTTGATTTTTTTACATTTACCTAAAATGTAAATATTTCATGAATCTTTATTTGTTTTCTGCTTCATTTTAGTTGTGATCAGTGGCGGCTGGTGCTACAATTTTTTAAACATTTTTTTTGGGGTGACAGCAAACAAGTCTGCCCCCCCCCGCGCACTCAGTCCCTCCATAGCAGGTCCCCCCCCCCCCCAGACCATCTGTGGCTTCACCGGCTTCTCCTCCTGGGCCAATCCGATCCGTCTCCTGTCCTGATTGGCCGGGAGGAGAAGCTGGAAGATGATAACAAATATTGATTCACTATTGTCACAAGTGGGTGGGTTCAGGGTGCAGTGCCCTGCGAGCCCAAATTTTTTCAAGTCAATTGGAGCCTCAGGCTCTAATCATGTAGCTTTGGGGGGGGGAGAGAGAGAATCATACAAACTGCATACATCCCCGCATGCAAACTAGGGGGGTGCTGCCCCTCAGGGGTTGACTGACAACTCATGGGGCCCCCGGGCAATAGGAGAAGATCATGGGACCCCAAGGCAATAGATTGGGGACACACACACACATATAT
>NW_027507794.1:43137-102472 GCF_037356315.1 Lithobates pipiens
AAATTGCCAATAACACCTTTATGTTATTACTATAAGGTAAATAAATCGTGACAACCAGAATATTAAAGAGGAAGTAAAACCCCGATGGGTGTTACTTCCTCTTTGTTTCCGTGCAAAGGTAAAGCATAATGGATTACTATACATCGCATACTACCCCATTATGTGTCACTTACCTGACACAGGAGCCAGCGATGCCACTGTTATGTTATTACTATGAGGTAAATAAATCGTGACAACCAGAATATTAAGTGATATCAAAGTGCCAAAAATAAATAACTAAAAAACACTGAGATAAATATACTGGGTGTATAATATGTGCAAATAAACAAATCGCTTGTGCAGAATTGCAAACTAACAAATACAAACTGATCACCGTGCAAAATTGCAAGAATGTGCAAAATCAGCAATATAAACCTTCCTGTGCAAAGTGCAATACAGTGTGCAAAATACACTCAATAGTAAAATAGTGGCGACTCCAGTAAACTATAACCGATCTAAACAAATCCACAGTGTGCAAAATGTAATCAGATTGTGAATGAAAGTCTATTAGAATCTTTTCTTCTCAGTGTGGATAAACATTCCAATGTGTAAGTAGCAAACTGAAGTGCTGGAGGAATAGGTGTCTCCTCTTCATGTAAAAAAACACACAAGTGAGAAGTGGCCACTTACCTTGCGGTAATGAGGTAACCGTATATAAGTAAACACTGGTAGTCGCTGTTTCTTCTCCCTTGTATTCCTGGACCAAACTGGGCTCTATGTTTGTCTTTGTCCCTCAGTGGATGCAGGAGCAGGGCCGTCTTTAAGGCAGGGCAAAAGGGGCAGCTGCCCTGGCCCCCGACATTGTTGTGGGGCCACAAAGCAGCTGCCACATACTTGCCAACTATCCCAGTTTAAATTTCCTTGTCCTTTGAAGTTCCGTGCTGTGTCCCGATATCTCAGTGTGAAGTGCTGCTACTAATGCTGCCCAGCTCTGCCCTATTGTTGTGTACAAATGACCCACCTGCAGACCCTGTGTTTACATACAAATGACTGGCATTCATATGTAAATAGCTGCATCCGCCGGCATAGATATGTAAAAAATGTGGCATTCATATGTATATCATGCTCCCCTACAGTGAGGAGATGATGTGCTGTAATCTCTAGCAACCAATCAGTGAGCAGTAATACTGTACAGTAATCTCTAGCAACCAATCAGTGAGCAGTATTACTGTACAGTAATCTCTAGCAACCAATCAGTGAGCAGTATTACTGTAGAGTAATCTCTAGCAACCAATCAGTGAGCAGTATTTACTGTAGAGTAATCTCTAGCAACCAATCAACAAGCAAAAATCATATGCTGTAACATCTAGCAACTAATCAGTGACCCGTAATGTGTGCTGCAACCTCTAGCAACCAGTCAGTAGGAAGTAATGATACATTGTAACCTCTGGCAACCAATCACAATCGCTGCCTGATCTGATACAGGAAACTGATTTTAGGTCTAGCTGCTATTTATTGTATGTCTCAGAGCGGGGGGGGGGGGGGGGGGGAGCCCCAAGAAAACGTTTGCCCAGGGTCCAATCGATATTAAAGACGGCCCTGTGCAGGAGTAATAAAAGAAAGGGGGTGTTGGATAGTGTAGTAGTTTTAACAATATATGGTTATTTATTAATATAACAATGGAGGTACTCGCATAACACAAGTATAAACAAACTTATCTCCACGATCGGCGAGCTTGTTTGCCTACATCAGCTTACAGTGCCTCTCCCGATCAGCTATAGTTTATATTTTACTATTGAGTGTATTTTGCACACTGTATTGCATTTTGCACAGGAAGGTTTATATTGCTGATTTTGCACATTCTTGCAGTTTTGCACGGTGATCAGTTTGTATTTCTTCGTTTGCAATTCTGCACAAGCTATTTGTTTATTGCACATATTATACACCCAGTATATTTATCTCAGTGTTTTTTTTTTTAGTCATTTATTTTTTGCACTTCGATATCACTTAATAGTCTGGTTGTCACGATCTATTTACCTTATAGTAATAACATAACGGTGTTATTAGCAATTTTTGCACTCTGCACTTTTATGTATATAATTGACCTATTTCATTTACATTTGTACTGCTACCCGTAGCAACTTTTTTCCCTTATTTACTGGGAACAGCACAGCAGCCCCCCTTCGTTACACATGGTAGCGCAGGTGTAACAACATATAGGCATATCCCACTTTTAAGTACACAATGGGGTTTTATTTACTAAAGCTGGAAAGTGCAAAATCAGGCTCACTTCTGCATAGAAACCAATGAGCTTCCAAGGCTGGATTCACATCTATGCAGTTTTAGTGCTTTTTGCATTTTGCGGATTTGCACTACAGTCCATTTAACATGGTTTCCTATGGCACACGTTCTGTAGTGCAAATCTGCAAAATGCAAAAAAGCACTTAAACCGCACAGGTGTGAATCCAGCCTAAAACCGCACAGGTGTGAATCCAGCCTAAAACCGCACAGGTGTGAATCCAGTCTAAAACTGCACAGGTGTGAATCCAGCCTAAAACCGAACAGGTGTAAATCCAGCCTAAAACTGCACAGGTGTAAATCCAGCCTAAAACTGCACAGGTGTGAATCCAGCCTAAAACCACACAGGTGGGAATCCAGCCTAACCCCAGCTTCTTCAATTAAGCTTTGGTAATAAAACCTGGAAGCTGATTGGGTTTCTATGCAGAGCCCGATTTCGCAACTTTCCAGCTTTAGTAAATAAACCCCATTGTGTACTTAAAAGTGGGTTATACCTGTATTCGGCGACCCATCGCAGTTTGCTACGGAAGTGACGTTCCGTTGCGGCCATCTTGCTACACCCCACACTCGTCCACAGTAAGCGTACACTAAGAAGGGGGAAAGCGGACATGTTGTTACACCCACCGGAGTTTGCATTTTACAAGTATTTATAACAGTAAAGTCAGTTTCTATAGTGACATACAGACTTACAACTCCGTCTGGCTGCTTAGATGTTGAATTTTAAAAGCAGCGAATTTCTGTCAGATTAGCAAACCTGTGAGATGAGCCGGGTTGCCGCTGCTTTTAAAATTCAAGATCTAAGCAGTCAGACGAGTTGTAAGTCCTGCATTTCACTATAGAAACGGACTTTCTGTTAAATACGTGTAAAATGCAAAACTCCGGCGGGTGTAACAAGATGTCCACTTTCCCCCTTCTCAGTGTATCCTTACTGTGGACGAGTGTGGGGTGTAGCAAGATGGCCGCGACAGAACGTCACTTCCGTAGCAAACTGTGATGGGTCGCAGAATGTGTCGTTACACAGGAATAATTATACACAATACTGACATATAATCACACACATAGGTTGGTCTTGTGTCTTTTTTTTTTCAACCTCACCAACTATAAGTGAGAGAACACTACAACTCCCAGCATGTACAGGCACTCTGCCCTCCTCACAAGTGGTTGTGCCAACGCATGGAGACTCCGGCTCCTCTGAGAAGAACGCGAGAAATGTGAATCGCACAAATCCGAGGCCTCGGGGGGGAGGGGATATCTCATTCAATGTACATTTCCTTCAGATCGGAATCTAGGGATTTATCATTTTCTTCTCAAAAGAGGCGCAGTCACTATGAGTTGGCACAACCAACGCAAGGAGGGCAGAGTGTCTATACATGTTGTAGTTGTCCATCATTTGGAAGAGGGCAGAGTGTCTGTACACGCTGGGAGTTTTAGCACTCCATGAGTTGTAGGAGTCGGGTTGACTGTACATGTTGGGAGTTGTAGTCCATCAATTGGAAGAGGGCAGGGTGTCCGAGAATGTTGGGAGTTGTAGTTTTCTCTTAGACACCCTACCCTCCTCCAGAGAGAGAACTACAACTCCCAGCATGGACAGACACCCTGCACTCCTCCAACTGATGGACAACTGCAACTCCCAACATGTACAGACACCCTATCCCCTCCCCCAACCGAGAGAACTACACCTCCCAGCATGGACAGGCACCCAGCTCCTGTTATGTACGGTCGCCCTGCACTGCTGGCAGTCATTGCGCTGACTCATGGTGACGCCGGCTCCTCCAGGAAGGAATTGTGACTCACAAATCCGAGGCCTCAGGAGGAAATCCACAGATTCCACTCCAAAGGAGATTAACAATGTCTGCTGAGGACACTTTAACCACATCACCGCCGGCTCCACCAAAACATTTAGCATCGGTGGAGCGGACCTCATTTGTGTCTCATCAGCCGCAGACACGGCCTCTGATCTCTGCAGGATTCTCATCCAGGCCACGACTACCGCTGAGCTCCTCGTCTTCAAGTACTGTCATGCTGATCCCCTGGCTTCCAATACTTCCCAGCTCACTGACCCGGGACAATTGCTGATCAGAAAGTCCTTGGACAGGGATATGCAATTAGCAGACCTCCAGCTGTTGCAAAACTACAAGCCCCATCATGCCTCTGCCGCTGGGCATCATGCTTGTGGCTGTCAGAGTCTTGCTATGCCTCATGGAACTTGTAGTTCTGCAACAGCTGGAGGTCAACTGCATATCACTGTGCAGGGATATGAAATTAGCAGACCTCCAGCTGTTGTGAAATTACAAGTCCCATCATTCCTCTGTCTGCGGGAGTCATGCTTGTAACCGTCAGCTTTGCAATGCCTCATGGGACTTGTAGTTTTGCATCAGCTGGAGGGCCACCAGTTTGAGACCACCTGCCCTAGGGAAAAAAAAAATGGTGGTCGTTCAATTTATGTCACACAGTATTTGCACAGGAATTTTTGAAAGGGGATTTAAAAAAAAAAAAAAAAAAAGATATAGATTTATTAATATAAAATAAAAACCCACACACTATTTACCCCAATTTTTTATTTTTTTTATAATATGAAAGATGAGGTTACGCCAAGTGAATAGATACCCAACACATCACACTTTAAAATTCAGCACACTTGTGGAATGGCGACAAACTTCGGTACTTAAAAACTCCAGGTTACATGCAACTAAGGAATGGGGGTGATGGGAAAGGGATTTTAACGGCGCTAAGAAAAATTTTAAATAGTAATGAGAGAGAATTGTACATATTTTTTTACTTTTTATTTCTATTTAGTTAAAAATTGTTGAATAAAAAAAAAAAAAAAAAAAAACTAAACTAACAATTTTTAAATAAAAGTAAAGTAAAAAAGGTTTCTACAGTTGAGAAAAAATTGTAACTAGTATAGAAACTTTTCTTCCTTTATTATTTTACTTAAAAATTGTTAAAAAAAATTAACAATTTTTAAATAAAATAAAGTGGAAAAAAAAGTTTCTATACTACCGTAGTTGCAATTTTTTTCTCATTACCATTTAATTTTTTCTTAGCACCAATAACCCCCCCCCCCCCATTCCTTATTTACAGATGTGGTGCCAATTATACTGGGTGTTTCACCATTAAATCGAACAAAAACTCCTATGACCTCCAGGTTACATGTTTAGAGATAGAGATCTAGCACTAGAATTATCGCTCTCACTTTAATGAGCGGGGCGAAACCTCATGTGGTTTGAATGCAGTTTACATAGGTGGGCACGACTTACATATGCGGTTACTTCTGTATGCGAGCATCAGGGGATGGGGTGATAAAAATTTATTTAATTTTTTTGATCTTATTCCAATTTATTTTTTTTATAATATTTTCATTTTCTGATTACTTTTATTCCTATTACAAGGAATGTGAACATCTCTTGGAATAGGGCTTGATTGGTACTCTTTACGGAGAGATCAGGGGTCTACAAGTGCCGACATTTCTTTCTCCTCTACGCTGGAAAGCTTGAGATAGATTTTTTGATTTCAGGCTTTCGAGCTCAAGGGGAAGAGGGGGGGGGTTTGAGAGGCAAGGTTTAAATCTGACGGTGCTGGAAGTGACATCGCGTCGCCTCCGGGGGTGATGGAGATGGCCAGGGACCATTTGGTCCATGGCCAGCTCTATGGTAAATGGCTGCCAGCAGCAGATTCATTCCCCGGCTCCCCAGTCACATAGCAGAGCCGCTGTGATCACTTTTACATGCCACGATATCTGACGGATGCCTGCAGCTGGACCCATCATCCATCCAGATATCGCCAAAGTCCAGGCGATCATATGGAGGTCTACCTAAGGATAAGTGGTTAAGGGAAACTTCAAATTGGTAGAAGGCGGGCTCAACACAGAGAAGGCGGGCTCAACACAGAGAAGGCGGGCTCAACACAGAGAAGGCGGGCTCAACACAGAGAAGGCGGGCTCAACACAGAGAAGGCGGGCTCAACACAGAGAAGGCGGGCTCAACACAGAGAAGGCGGGCTCAACACAGAGAAGGCGGGCTCAACACAGAGAAGGCGGGCTCAACACAGAGAAGGCGGGCTCAACACAGAGAAGGCGGGCTCAACACAGAGAAGGCGGGCTCAACACAGAGAAGGCGGGCTCAACACAGAGAAGGCGGGCTCAACACAGAGAAGGCGGGCTCAACACAGAGAAGGCGGGCTCAACACAGAGAAGGCGGGCTCAACACTACATGCATTTTCTTAAAACAAAAAAAAAAACAAATTTAATTTTCCTGCCCTCCAAAAGGGCGGAGCCGATGGTGGCACCAGCAGTTCTGTATAGTAAGTGACAACGAGAAACAGGATCACATGACTTAGATTCCATTTATTGGATACAAAGTGACCCTCCCAAAGCAATCCCCACCAACCACAGCGCCTCCTACAGACAATTTACAGAACATCAGCTCCGCCTCTTCTCGTTTTGAAGGTGGAGCATCATGAGTAAACGGCTGCAGGCGACGTCTGCGTCCAGCGGGACCCTCCGGAGCGTCACGGGGCCGCCATCACCGCGCGGCGTTCATTTCTTCGCGCTCAGCAACTCCTCGATGTCCGGACGGATGTTGATGGTCTCGAAGTGCCGGCTGTATCGCTTGTACGGAACGCCGTCCGGCCCGATGAGGAATTTCTCAAAGTTCCAGGAAATATCGTTGCGGCGAACCGGCGACCAGATGATGCACTTGGGGTCGGTCATGAGGGAGACGTGGTCATCGCTGGGGGAGGGGAGAGCCGACTTCAGGAAAGTGAACAGCGGCAGCTCCTTATCCCCGTTGACGTCGCACTTCTCGAAGAGAGGGAACTCCGGCTCAAAACCGCCTCCGGGCCGAACGTACTTCAGGGAGTTCAGGATCTCCTTGTTGGAGTTGTTCTCCTGCGGGAGGAGAGAGGAGATCAGACACCACAGACAGATTGGATTGTACATGGTGCGGGGGGGGGGGGGGGGAGATCGGATAATGGCAAGTACTATGGGGGAGTTGATAGGTGAATACTATTGGGGGGGGGGTGAGAAAATGGGGAGTACTATGGGGAGGGGAGTTCTATAAGGGGCCCCCATTTGAAGGGAATCGGGGGGGGGGGCAATGGAGGAGCAATATGTAGGTGGATGAGTGGCACTGTGGATTGAGGGGGGGAGTAGAAGCATCGCGCCCCCCCCCCCCCAGTCAACAAGACCTTTAGAAGCCAATCACCTTCACTAACCAGACAAGGAATGAAATCGGATTGGCTGCTCAGTGATCAGGCATGAGGATGACAGTCTCCTCCAGTCACCAATGACAGAAGAAGATTCCTGCCCCTGCCTGTCATCTCCATCCTCCAGCCAATGAAGCTGGAGGACGGCCGGGACAGCCGGGAATGAAGCTGGGAGGACAGCGCAGTCTGAGGTGGTGAAGCCGGAGGATGGCCAGGACTGATGGGGGGAGGAGATGAAGCCAGAGGACATGGACTGAGGAGTGAAGCTGGGGATGGGGAGGACAGCCTGAGACCAAGGGGGAGGGGTGAAGCCGAGGGATGGGGAGGACAACTAGGAGTGATGGGGGTGGATGGCCGGGGACTGAGGGGTGAAGCCAGAGGACAGCCGGGGACTAAGGGGGAGGGGGGTACGGTCAGGGAGGGGTGAAGCCGGAGGAAAGCCAGGACTGATGGGGGAGGAGATGAAGCCAGAGGACGGCTGGGACTGTGGGGGGAGGAGGGGTGAAGCCGGAGGGACGGGGAGAACGGCTGGGACTGGGGTGGAGGAGGGGTGAAGCCATGGGGATGGGGGAAAACGGCCGGGAGGGGTGAAGCCATGGGGATGGGAAGACAGGCCAGGGGACAGGGAGGACGGCCGGACTGGGGTGGAGGAGGGGTGAAGCAGGACGCGGAGGACGGAGGCCAGGGGATGCGGAGGACGGAGTGGTGAAGCCGGGGGACGGGGTGGACAGAGGCCAGGGGACGATGGCCGGACTGGGGGAAGGAGGGGTGAAGCCGGGGGACGGGGTGGACAGAGGTCAGGGGACGGGGAGGATGGCCGGGACTGGGGGGAGGAGTGGTGAAGCCAGGGGACGGCCAGGACTGGGGGGGGGGGGGGGGAAGTAGTGGGGACGGAGGCCAGGGGACGGGGAGGACGGAGGCCAGGGGACGGGGAGGACGGAGGCCAGGGGACGGGGAGGACGGAGGCCAGGGGACGGGGAGGACGGAGGCCAGGGGACGGGGAGGACGGAGGCCAGGGGACGGGGAGGACGGCCGGGACTGGGGGAGGATGGGGAAGCCGGGGAATGGGGGGGGGGGGGGGGGGGAGTATGGCCGGGGACCGGCGCTCACCTGGTGCCCGAACTGGTTGCAGGGGAAGCCGAGGACCTGGATGCGGTCCCGGAAGTCGCTCTGCAGCCGGTTGAGTTGCCGGTAATCCCTCTCGGTTGTCCCTCAGAGTGACGCCACATTCTCAATGAGAAGGATCTTCCCCCGGTACCGATCCAACCCCACCGTCTCCCCGGACAGGAGGCGCCCCGTGAACTCGTACACCGTCCTCATCGCCATCGCAGACCGGCCGATCATCGCTCCGCCGTCCGCGGATCTCCGGATATATCAGCCACGCTGTGTGACCCCGCCCCCTCCGAACATATCAGCCACGGTGTATGACCCCGCCCACAGGGGGGTAGGATTACAGCACGAGGGATTTAGGAAACTAACTTTGATAGGATGGGTTATTGACCACGCCCCTCCGGAATACACACACACTTAGGATGACATCGCCTCCTCACCTACCACTCCCACACCTGAGGATGGGCCCGCCCTTGTCGACCTAATTTACCAATAGTGAGGCACAGATGGGCGGAGCTGGATATAGCATAGCGCTCCGCTCTTTACCGCCACCTGCTGCTGATTTGCAGGTCTGCAGCTATTTATGACATTTTAAATGACAGCTCCACCTTCCTACAGAAGCCACTACAGACTTGCCATTTGCAGCTTCAATATTCAATTGTTACCTCTTCATAGCCATGGCAACAGTACTCCACCCTGTACAGAGACCCGAATCCCCCCCAGTGTGTGTCTGGTTGGTTCGCTGCCTTTCTCAGAAGGCGGCACAGAGCTTGAACTCCAATTCCTGACATCCCCTGAAAAAAGGAGAATGCACTTTGGTGACATGCTTTCCAAGTCTCCAGCACAGGGGAAGGAATTCATGTAGATATTAAAGGAGTGGGACCTCCCACCACCTCTTTGCTGTGACATTATCAGTATCTACATGACAGACGCAGGTCAGAACTGCAATAAGCTGTTCTAGGATCTCAACAATCTATAGAATTCATCTTCGGGGAAGATTTGTAAAAGGGGGAGATATACTTTAATGCGACCAAATGTTCTCCGTAAAGATGTGAAATATTTTGAACGCGTTGAGGGTGGAGCTCCGGAGAACGTCAGTGCTGGATCTGAGGGCGGAGCTCCGGAGAACGTCAGTGCTGGATCTGAGGGTGGAGCTCCGGAGAACGTCAGTGCTGGATTTGACGGTGGAGCTTCGGTGAACGTCAGTGCCGCATCTGAGGGTGGAGCTCCGGAGAACCTCAGTGTTGGATCTGAGGGTGGAGCTCCGGAGAACGTCAGTGCTGGATCTGAGCTCCTCCAGAGAACGTCAGTGCTGGATCTGGGGGTGGAGCTCCGGAGAACGTCAGTGTTGGATCTGAGGGTGGAGCTCCGGAGAATGTCAGTGTAGTATCTGAGGGTGGAGCTCCAGGGAACATCAGTGCTGGATCTGAGGGTAGAGCTATGGAGAATGTCAGTGCTGGATCAGAGGGTGGAGCTCTAGAGAATGTCAGTGTTGGATCTGAGGGTGGAGCTATGGAGAACATTAGTGTTGGATCTGAGGGTGGAGCTCTAGAGAAGGTCAGTGTTGGATCTGAGGGTGGAGCTCCGGAGAACGTCAGTGCTGGATCTGAGGGTGGAGCTCCGGAGAATGTCAGTGCTGGATCTGAGGGTGGAGCTCCGGAGAACGTCAGTGTTGGCTCTGAGGGTGGAGCTCCTGAGAACGTCAGTGCTGGATCTGAGGGTGGAGCCCTGGAGAACATCAGTGCTGGATCTGAGAGTAGAGCTATGGAGAACATCAGTTCTGGATCTGAGGGTGGAGCTCTAGAGAACGTCAATGTTGGATCTGAGGGTGGAGCTATGGAGAACGTCAGTGTTGGATCTGAGGGTGGAGCTCTAGAGAAGGTCAGTGTTGGATGGATCTCAGGGTAGAGTTCCGGAGAATGTTAGTGCTGGATCTGAGGGTGGAGCTCCGGAGAACGTCAGTGTTGGATCTGAGGGTGGAGCTCCGGAGAACGTCAGCGTGGGATCTGAGGGTGGCGCTATGGAGAACATCAGTGTTGGATCTGAGGGTGGAGCTCTAGAGAAGGTCAGTGTTGGATGTGAAGGTGGAGCTCTAGAGAAGGTCAGTGTTGGATCTGAAGGTGGAGCTATGGAGAACGTCAGTGTTAGATCTGAGGGTGGAGCTCCAGGAAATATCAGTGCTGGATCTGAGGGTGGAGCTCCAGGGAACGTCAGCGCTGGATCTGGGGGTGGAGCTCCGGAGGACGTCAGTGTTGGATCTGACGGTGGAGCTCCGGAGAACGTCAGTGCTGGATCTAAGGGTGGAGCTCCGGAGAATGTCAGTGTAGTATCTGAGGGTGGAGCTCCAGGGAACATCAGTGCTGGATCTGAGGGTAGAGCTATGGAGAATGTCAGTGCTGGATCTGAGGGTGGAGCTCTAGAGAAGGTCAGTGTTGGATCTGAGGGTGGAGCTCCGGAGAACGTCAGTGCTGGATCTGAGGGTGGAGCTCCGGAGAACGTCAGTGCTGGATCTGAGGGTGGAGCTCCGGAGAACGTCAGTGCTGGATCTGAGGGTGGAGCTCCGGAGAACGTCAGTGCTGGATCTGAGGGTGGAACTCTGGAGAACGTCAGTGCTGGATCTGAGGGTAGAGCTATGGAGAATGTCAGTGCTGGATCTGAGGGTGGAGCTCCGGAGAACGTCAGTGCTGGATCTGAGGGTGGTGCTCCAGAGAACGTCAGTGCTGGATCTGAGGGTGGAGCTCCGGAGAATGTCAGC
The DNA here is from genome assembly GCF_037356315.1 of Lithobates pipiens. NCBI lineage: Eukaryota > Metazoa > Chordata > Amphibia > Anura > Ranidae > Lithobates > Lithobates pipiens. The sequence continues at coordinate 54,485 of NW_027507794.1, forward strand.
GTGGGATCTGAGGGTGGTGCTATGGAGAAAATCAGTGTTGGATCTGAGGGTGGAGCTCTAGAGAAGGTCAGTGTTGGATCTGAAGGTGGAGCTATGGAGAACGTCAGTGTTGGATCTGAGGGTGGAGCTTCAGTGCTGGATCTGAGGGTAGAGCTATGGAGAGCATCAGTGCTGGATCTGAGGGTAGAGCTATGGAGAGCATCAGTGCTGAATCTGAGGGTGGATCTATTGAGACCATCAGGGCTGGATCTAAGGGTGAAGCTCCAGAGAACGTCAGTGCTTGATCTGAGGGTGGAGCTCCGAAGGACGTCAGTGCTGGATCTGAGGGTGGATCTATTGAGACCATCAGGGCTGGATCTAAGGGTGAAGCTCCAGAGAACGTCAGTGCTGGATCTGAGGGTGGAGCTCCGGAGAACGTCAGTGTGGGATCTGAGGGTGGAGCTCCGGAGAACGTCAGTGCTGGATCTGAGGGTGGAGCTCCGGAGAACGTCAGTGCTGGATCTGAGGGTGGAGCTCTGGAGAACGTCAGTGCTGGATCTGAGGGTAGAGCTATGGAGAATGTCAGTGCTGGATCTGAGGGTGGAGCTCCGGAGAACGTCAGTGCTGGATCTGAGGGTGGTGCTCCAGAGAACGTCAGTTCTGGATCTGAGGGTGGAGCTCCGGAGAATGTCAGCGTGGGATCTGAGGGTGGTGCTATGGAGAAAATCAGTGTTGGATCTGAGGGTGGAGCTCTAGAGAAGGTCAGTGTTGGATCTGAAGGTGGAGCTATGGAGAACGTCAGTGTTGGATCTGAGGGTGGAGCTTCAGTGCTGGATCTGAGGGTAGAGCTATGGAGAGCATCAGTGCTGAATCTGAGGGTGGATCTATTGAGACCATCAGGGCTGGATCTAAGGGTGAAGCTCCAGAGAACGTCAGTGCTTGAGCTGAGGGTGGAGCTCCGAAGGACGTCAGTGCTGGATCTGAGGGTGGATCTATTGAGACCATCAGGGCTGGATCTAAGGGTGAAGCTCCAGAGAACGTCAGTGCTGGATCTGAGGGTGGAGCTCCGGAGAACGTCAGTGTGGGATCTGAGGGTGGAGCTCTAGAGAAGGTCAATGTTGGATCTGAGGGTGGAGCTCCAGGGAACATCAGAGTAGAGCTATGGAGAAAATCAGTGTTGGCGCTGCGGGTGGATCTATGGAGAACATCAGGGCTGGATCTGAGGATGGAGCTCCAGAGAATGTCAGTGCTGGATCTGAGGGTAGAGCTACGGAGAACGTCAGTGCAGGATCTGATGGCCCGAGACATGTCTACCATGAGGGTCTGGCCAAAAGCACCTGCCACCACACAGGAAGACGTTCAGCTCCACCCAGTAGCGGGACAGGTTTATCAATCACTCAGGGCAAGTATGTAGAACTGCATCCCCTCCCCCACTAGTAACGCATGCCATAGAAAAGGTTTATTATCATTCCTCCATTCTCTGCTCCCTTGCGCCTCTTTGCCAAGTGCATCAGCCCCTCCTGCCCACTCTTTGTCCCAGCCTTGGCTCCACCAGACTGGCACGAGGGCTGGTCGAGAAAGATTAAGAACAAAATCAGTTTATGGCAGTGCTGAAAAATAACAAAGTTGAATATTTACCTTTCCGTAATGGTGCCTCTCCATGGCAGCATATGCATAATGTGGGCAGAGGAGCAACCAACCGTGTATATATGCACCAGGTAAACGTGGTGCTGGAAGAATACCTTCACCTTTTAGGCCGAGCTCCACCACAGAGATGAAAAAGCGGTCTAGGAGTGTGTCTATGGGAATGTTTGACCATTCTTCCAGAAGCGCATTTGTAAGGTCAGGCATTGATGTGGACGAGAAGGTCTGGCTTGCAGTCTCAACTCTAATTCATCCCAAGTTGTTCTGTCAGGTTGTGGTAAGGACTCTGTGGAGGTCAGTCAAGTTCCTCCACCCCAAACTCGCTCATCCATGTCTTTAAGGACCTTGCTTTGTGCACAGTCATGTTGAAACAGGAAAGGGCCACCCCCAAACTGTTCCCACAAAGTTGGGCGCATGAAATTGTCTTGGCATGCCGACACCTTAAGCATTCCCTTCACTGGAACTATGGTGCCAAGCCCAACCCCTGAAAAGCAACCCCCACAGCAAAATCCCCCATTCACCAAATAATTTGGACCAGTGCACAAAGCAAGGTCCATAAAAGACATGGATGAGCGAGTTTGGGGTGGAGGAACCGAGCCCTGACCTCAACCCAATCGAACACCTTTGGGATGAATTAGAGCAGAGACTTCAAGCCAGACCTTCTCGTCCAAGTCCATAGGTTGTACTTGATATGTACATGTGTATTTTTTCCAACCTTACCTACTATGTAACATCAATGTCGGACCTCACAAATGCGCTTCTGGAAGAATTGTCAAACATTCCCATAGAAACTCTCCTAAACCTTGTGGACGGCCTTCCCAGAAGAGTTGAAGCTGTTATAGCTGCAAAAGGCAGGCCAACTCAATATTGAACCCTACTGACTAAGACTGGGATGCAATTGAAGTCCATGTGCATGTAAAGGCAGGCGTCCCAATACTTTTGGTGATAGTGTATGTCTGACCACAAGATGGCACCACACTCCGCCACTGTAGGGTATGTCAATGTGATATCAGGACACTAGGTGGCGTATTTAAAAAACATCAATGGCAACACTCATCAAACACTGGAGGTAAATCTTTTGCTGTCACCTTGTGTGTGTAACTGACTGCTCACCTAAAAGAAAATCCCATCTTTGTCAGTTGGCACTAGGCCCATTACAAGATTTGCCCTTTATTCCTGTTCTGAGGGCAACTCAAAAATGTGGTTTCTTCTTCACTTTGTTTAAATAGAGAGTGCATCTTCCTAATACAGACCCAGACAGCAAAGAAAAAATAAAACCCGACGGGTGCAAACCCATCACCACTATCCAAACTAAAATAAAAAGGTTGGCTGTAGATACACTAAGGGTCAGAGGGGCGCTGATGACCTGCTCTCTTCTGCACAAATACCGGTTAACCTGGAGGGTGTGCAATGGGAATAATTCAAATAACATCCATGTGATAATTCATCTCTATGTAGAGTTGTGTGATCAGTGTAGCAAATCCTGCGGTCATACAAGATACAAATATGTATTTGTTGTGTCTGGTAGACCTTGCGGGGAGTGCCAGCCTGATGGGCTTTTGTGGTGTCTGGTAGACCTTGCGGGGAGTGCCAGCCTGATGGGCTTTTGTGGGGTCTGGTAGACCTTGCGGGGAGTGCCAGCCTGATGGGCTTTTGTGGTGTCTGGTAGACCTTGCAGGGAGTGCCAGCCTGATGGGCTTTTGTGGTGTCTGGTAGACCTTGCGGGGACTGCCAGCCTGATGGGCTTTTGTGGTGTCTGGTAGACCTTGCGGGGACTGCCAGCCTGATGGGCTTTTGTGGTGTCTGGTAGACCTTGCGGGGAGTGCCAGCCTGATGGGCTTTTGTGGTGTCTGGTAGACCTTGCGGGGAGTGCCAGCCTGATGGGCTTTTGTGGTGTCTGGTAGACCTTGCGGGGAGTGCCAGCCTGATGGGCTTTTGTGGTGTCTGGTAGACCTTGCGGGGAGTGCCAGCCTGATGGGCTTTTGTGGTGTCTGGTAGACCTTGCAGGGACTGCCAGCCTGATGGGCTTTTGTGGTGTCTGGTAGACCTTGCGGGGAGTGCCAGCCTGATGGGCTTTTGTGGTGTCTGGTAGACCTTGCGGGGAGTGCCAGCCTGATGGGCTTTTGTGGTGTCTGGTAGACCTTGCAGGGAGTGCCAGCCTGATGGGCTTTTGTGGTGTCTGGTAGACCTTGCGGGGAGTGCCAGCCTGATGGACTTTTGTGGGGTCTGGTAGACCTTGCGGGGAGTGCCAGCCTGATGGGCTTTTGTGGTGTCTGGTAGACCTTGCGGGGAGTGCCAGCCTGATGGGCTTTTGTGGTGTCTGGTAGACCTTGCGGGGAGTGCCAGCCTGATGGGCTTTTGTGGTGTCTGGTAGACCTTGCAGGGAGTGCCAGCCTGATGGGCTTTTGTGGTGTCTGGTAGACCTTGCGGGGAGTGCCAGCCTGATGGGCTTTTGTGGTGTCTGGTAGACCTTGCGGGGAGTGCCAGCCTGATGGACTTTTGTGGGGTCTGGTAGACCTTGCGGGGAGTGCCAGCCTGATGGGCTTTTGTGGGGTCTGGTAGACCCTGCGGGAAATGGACCTATGATGGGCTTTTGCAGTATCTGGCGGACCCCCGTTAGACGTGACGGTACAATGGGCTTCTGTTGTGTCTTGTGGGAATTGACTGTATGATGGCCTTTCGTGGTGCTAGGTAGACCCTGTGGGAAGTGACCATTATGATGGACTATTGTAGCATCTAGTGGACCCTGTTAGAAGTGACTGTACGGTGGGCTTTTGTCATGTCTGATGGGCCCAGTGGGAAATGACCATATGATGGGCTTTTGTGGCGTTACATACATAGTCAGGTTGAAAAAAAGACAAAGTCCATCCAGTTCAACCACAAAAAAAAAAATAATAATATCATCCCATATACCCACAGTTGATCCAGAGGAAGGCAAATAAAACCCCAGCAGAGCATGATCCAATTTTCTAAAGCAGGGGGAAAAAAAAATCCTTCCCGATCCCCCGAATCAACTTTACCTATAAATGTTAGTACCCAGTTATATTATGTGCATTTAGGAAAGAATCCGGGCCCTTCTTAAAGCAATCTACTGAGCTGGCCAGAACCACCTCTGGAGGGAGTCTATTCCACAGCTCTTACTGTGAAGAAACCTTTTCCGTATTTGGAGATGAAATCTCTTTTCCTCTAGACTTAAAGCGGAGCTCCACCCTAAAGTGGAGCTTCCGCTCATTGGAACCCCCCCCCTTAGGCGCCACAATTGGCACCTTTCAGGGGGGAGGGGGGTGCAGGTACCTGTACAGTACAGGTATCTGCACCCACTTCCGGCATAGATATCCGCAGAATCTGCGGATATTTACGCCCCTTTCCGCAGGTCCCCCGCTGTCTGCTGGGAAACACACGGATCCCAGAGACAGCGGGGACCGTCCTTATTGCGCATGCGCAGTAGGGAACCGGGAAATGAAGCCGCATTGCTCCACTTCCTGATTCCCATACCCAAGATGGCGGCGGCAGCACCCGAGAGACAATCGAGAGATCGGCTTCGGGTGCCGACATCATGGGCGCGCTGGGCAGGTAAGTGTCATTATTTTAAAAGTCAGCAGCTGCAGTATTTGTAGCTGCTGGCTTTAAAAAAAAAAAATGGCGGAACTCCCGCTTTAAAGAGTGCCCCCTTGTCCTCTTTGTTGACTGTAAAGTGAATAACTCAACACTAAGTTCACTATATGGACCCCTTATATATTTGTACATGTTGATCATATCCCCCCTTAATCTCCTCTTCTCAAGAGTGAATAAATTCAGTTCCTCTAATCTTTCCTCATAGCTGAGCTCCTCCATGCCTCTTATCAGTTTGGTTGCCCTTCTCTGCACTTTCTCAAGTTCCCTGATATCCTTTATGAGAACTGGAGCCCAAAACTGAACTGCAAATTCCAGATGAGGTCTTACTAATAATTTGTACGGGGGGGGGGGGGGGGGCAAGATGATATCTCTCTCTCTCTCTGGAGTCCATACCTCTTAATACAGGAAAGGATTTGCTCGCTTTGGAAACCGCAACTTGCATCTTATTATTGAGCTTATGATCTACCAAAACCCCCAGATCCTTCTCCACTACGGATCCCCCCCCAGTTGTACTCCCCCTAGCATGTATGATGCATATTCTTACCCCCAAGTGCAAAACTTTACATTTCTCAACATTAAACCTCATCTGCCAAATAGTCGCCCAATTAGACAGAGCATTGAGGTCGGCTTGTAAATTGGAGACATCCTGTAAGGAGGTTATTCCACTGCATAGCTCGGTGTCATCTGCAAAGACAGAAATGTTACTTTTGATCCCAGACCCAATATCATTTGTCTGGTGGACCTTGTCGGAAGTGACCATATGATAGTCTTTCATGGTGTTGGGTAGACCCTGTGGGAAGTTGCCATATGATGGGCTTTTGTAGCACATGGTGAATCCTGTAGGAAATTACCGTATGATTGTCTTTTGCAGCACCTGGTGGACCCTGTGTGACATTACCATACGATGGGCTTTTGTGGTGTCTCATAGGCCCTGTTGGAAGTGACCATATGATGGCCTTTCATAGTGTTGGGTAGACACTGTGGGAAGTGACCATATGATGGGCTGTCGTGGCATCTGGTGGAACCCGTTAGAAGTGACTGTACGATGGGCTTTTTTGGTGTCTGGTGGACCCTGTGGGAAATGACCATGTAATGGGCCTTTGTGGTGTATTGTAGACCCTGTGGAAAGTAAGCGTATGATGGACTTTTGTGCAGATATTGGGCAATCTGTTACTGGTGATTTTAGGTGTGCAGAAATATCAAATCAAAAAGTCCCTCTTTAAATGTAAACTGCACCTACATCTTTTTGGTAGGACCTTCATCTTTGCCCTTGTATACAGATTAACATGTCCCATTTAGGTTCTCCGTGTACAGCGCCACCTCTTTCGGAACGCTTGGCTGTCCTCCTGAATAAACCAAGACATTATTGGTGATGGCACAAGTGACAGTTGCCTATGGCATCTCAAGCTACGTTGAGGTCTCATTACTGAACAGAGGTACTACAGGGTGCAACACATTTTTATATAAAAAGACAGGTCCTCTTATTGAACAGAGCTTAGCTACTTTAACAAAAGCTAGAGCTCTACAGTTCTGACAACTTGCCCGGAGCTGATGCGGGGCGAGACGTTCTCCCAGCCCTTTGCCATAGCCACCCTATACCATTTATAGCTCATAAACCGATTCTCACGAGGCTCCTTTCTCAGATTTTGTTTTTATTGTCAAAACATTTTTATTTAAAAAAAAAAAAAAAAAAAATCTTACCCAGCGATTACAAGTAACAGTTAGATATTCCAATCGTACAAAAACACGAGAGCGACAAAATGATTGGGATCCCTTTGTCGGAGTCTGGAAAGGGGAGGGGTTTTGGGGTGGGACACACCATCACATGTCACTTTACAGTTCCTGCATCCCGGACAAGCCCCCAATTTCCAACAAATTAAAAAAAAACTTGTCACCAACTACCCCAGGAGGAAACATGGCTGCCAGAGAAAGAGGGGGGGGAACCTTCTGCTAGGGGTGGTCACATACACGTCCTCTGGAGATGGGCTGTGGACACGCTGACGTCTCCCTTCCCCCAGTGGAGAAGGGCTGTGGACACGCTGACGCCTCCCTTCCCCCAGTGGAGAAGGGCTGGGGACACGCTGATGCCTCCCTTCCCCCAGTGGAGAAGGGCTGGGGGACACGCTGGCGCCTCCCTTGCACCCCAGTGGAGAAGGGCTGGGGACACGCTGGCGCCTCCCCTACCCCCCCATTGGAGAAGGGCTGGGGACACGCTAGCGCCTCCCCTACCCCCCCCAGTGGAGAAGGGCTGGGGACACGCTGGCGCCTCCCCTACCCCCCCCAGTGGAGAAGGGCTGGGGACACGCTGGCGCCTCCCCTACCCCCCCAGTGGAGAAGGGCTGGGGACACGCTGGCGCCTCCCCTACCCCCCCAGTGGAGAAGGGCTGGGGACACACTGACGCCTCCCCCCCAGTGGAGAAGGCCTGGGGACCCGCTGACACCTCCTCTACCCCCCAGTGGAGAAGGGCTGGGGACACGCAGACGCCTCCCTCCCCCCAGTGGAGAAAGGCTGGGTAAATGCTGACGCCTCCCCCCAGTGGAGAAGGGCTGGGGACATGTCGACGCCTCCCTTTTCCCCCAGTGGAGAAGGGCTGGGGACATGCCGACGCCTCCCTTTTCCCCCAGTGGTGAGGGGCTGGGGACACGATGACGCCTTCCTCTGCCCAAGTGATATGACTCAAAAGCAACAAGCTGTGATATTAAGCTGCTTACACGCCAATCTAATGGTGAACTGCAGAGAAGCAGTGACAGGTCCTCTTTCCTCTGGTGTTGGCAACACACAGTAACTGGGAATTAGTATATGCCCGAAAAACATTTCTAGAAAACACTAACCGGGGGGTCCCCCCCGATATGCTAATTGAGTGGAAGGACCCCATTAGTACACCTCACCCTACCCCAAACGTATCAAATACAGTGCATCTTAACAGTTTGCGGTACAAAGCCAATGTGTAGCAAGACAATTTCTACAAACATACTGAATTTTTTTACCAGGAGCCAAAAAAAAAAAAAAAAAAAAATACAAAAAATTAAAAGATTAAAGGAAGTCCTGCAAATTAAACCCTTTTCACTGCCAGGGGCATTCGCTGCAACCACTGTATACGTCACTGGAAGAGAGGGCTGAAGTTATGTGTGTAGTGCTAATCTTGCCGTCTGTAAGAGCGAACAGACCCCGCCTCATCATATCTTGGGCGGGTCAGTGGGAGGATCCAGTTATGGGTGGAGCTTGCAGATTGGTGTACAAAGCCCCGGCTTATATCTCCAGGATCCAGTTATAGAGGGAGCTGCTGGCAGTACCAGCAACGGCATACCTACCCCCTCCCCCCTCCGTGTAGAGGACACGGCGCTCTCAGTCTCGGCAAGCGACGGTCCTCCCGCCCCAGACTAGATAGAGCCGGGAGACGGCGCGGTGTCTACAGCACTTTAATAGTGTATAAATAAAGAGCTGGTTAATGAAGCCTTAAAAAGGGGTCCCCCCTGGGGGTACGGATTGGCATTACACTGGAATGTCTGAGTTAGTCTGGTGCGTATGAATCCTGCCGCTAACAGTGAAGTTACAAATAATATATTTATATATAAATCAAAAGAAAAAAAAAAGTTGACTTTTTTTTTTTTTTAAATACTGGTATGAAGATGACTCTTTTCTTTATAAAATCTCTTAACTCATTACAGAATAAATGGAAAAGACAGGCCAGTAAGAACACTCTAAAGATTAATAAACATCACTTCGAAGGTTTTTGTGTGACGGTAAAGATGCCATGGGCTCTCCCCGACACGTGCTGACACCCCTCCCCCCTCGTCTTATGAGGTGGGGGGGGGGTATCGGGGGTTGGATTGTGTGCGGATTACGGCGTGGGTTTTGTTCTCGTTAGATGAGAAGGCACGTGGTTTTCTTCTTGCCACGTCTGGCTTGCAGAGCCGCCCTTGTGGCCAGCTCGAACACCTCTCGGACGCCATCTTTTGTCTTAGCAGAGCACTCCATGTAGCCGTAAGCCGAGATCCTGTTAGCCATGTCACGCCCCTCCTCCGGTTTTACCGGCTCCTGAAATAAAAAAGGAAACAGCCAGGGAATTAAATACAGAAAACAGATCAAAAGATACATTGTGTACGGTTGGTGTAAAAACAAGTGGCAATTTTTTTATTGTGCTGGACATTCTATACCGAGGGCAGCCCTGCCCTGTATACTCCGCTGGATGATGTACACCACGAGAGACTAAAATGATACTCTACTTCACACCCCTTCATACACTTCACACCACTCATCAAGAGACTAAAATTATATACTTGTTACATAGTTACATAGTAGGTGACGTTGAAAAAAAGACACAAGTCCATCAAGTCCAACCCATGTGTGTGATTATATGTCAGTATTACATTGTATATCCCTGTATGTTGCGGTCTCTCATGTGCTTAGCTAATAGTTTCTTGAAACTATCCAAGGCCCCCGCTGAGACCACCGCCTGTGGAAGGGAATTGCACATCCTTGCCGCTCTTACAGTAAAGAACCCTTCTACGTAGTTTAAGGTTAAACCTTTTTTCTTCTAATTTTAATGAGTGGCGATGTGTCTTGTTAAACTCCCTTCCACTAAAACGTTTTCTCCCCATTGTGGGGTCACCAGTACGGTATTTATATATTGTGGGGTCACCAGTACGGTATTTATATATTGTGGGGTCACCAGTACCGTATTTATATATTGTGGGGTCACCAGTACCGTATTTATATATTGTGGGGTCACCAGCACGGTATTTATATAATGAAATCATATCCCCTCTCAGGCGTCTCTTCTCCAGGGAGAATAAGTTCAGTGCTCACAACCTTTCCTCATAACTAATATCCTCCAGACCCTTTATCAGCTTTGTTGCCCTTCTTTGTAGTCGCTCCATTTCCAGTACATCCTTCCTGAGGACTGGTGCCCAGAACTGGACAGTATACTCCAGGTGCGGCCGGACCAGAGTCTTGTAGAGCGGGAGAATTATTGTTTTATCTCTGGAGTTGATCCTCTTTTTAATGCCAATATTCTGTTTGCTTTGTTAGTAGCAGCTTGGCATTGCTGAGCCCATCATCTACTAGGACCCCCAGGTCCTTCTCCATTCTAGATCCCCCCTTCATACACAGCTCGTCTGTACGTTTGATATTCACCACTCCAGTCTGTACCCTGTGTTGTATGCAATTATACTACATGCTACGCCAGTCTGTACCATGCACTATATACTATACATTACTCTGGGCTGTACGCTATAGACTGGACACCAATTCAGTCTGCAGCCTGTGCTGTATGCTATATACTCCACATCATTCTAGTCTGCAGCCTGTGCTGTATGCTTTATGCTCCACATCATTCTAGTCTGTACCTTGTGCTGTATGCTATACATCCCACATTATTCCAGTCTCTATCCTATGCTTTATACACCACATCATTCCAGTCTCTACCCTGTGTTGTATGCGATATACTCCATGCCACCCCAGTCTGTACCCTGTGCTGTATGCCACACATTCTACATCACTCACGTCTGTACCCTGTGCTGTATGCCACACATTCTACATCACTCAAGTCTGTACCCTGTGCTGTATATACACTCTACATGACTTCAGTCTGTACTGTGTGCTATATACTATACATTACACATCACTCTGGGCTGTACGCTATATACTGGACCCCAATTCAGCCTGTACAATGTGCTGTATGCTATATACTCCATGCCACTCCAATCTGTACCCTGTGCCATACAGCCCACATCATTCCAGTCTGTACCCTGTGCTGTGTGCCATACAGCCCACATCATTCCAGTCTCTACCCTGTGCTGTATACCAGGAATATGCAAGTGGCCGTCATGCTTGTGGCCGTCAGAGTCTTGCTATGCCTCATGGGACTTGTAGTTCTGCAACAGCTGGAGGTCCGCTAATTGCATATCCCTGCTGTATACCATATACTCCACATCATTCCAGCCTGTACAGTGTGCTGTATATTTACTCCACATCAGTCCAGCCTGTACACTGTGCTGTTATATACACGCCACATCATTCAAATCTGTACGCTGTGCATTATATACACTCTACATTATTCAAATCTGTACACTGTGCTGTATTATACACTCTACCACATTCCAGTCTGTACACTGTGCTCTATGCTACATAATTTTAAGGCTTGAAAGCCTTAAAACTCATACTTTTTAGGCATCTTTCCCCTGCCTCATGTGCGACATTGCTTTGCCTTTTTCTACATACAGTGTACTGGGGGGGGAGGGGTTTGCCCACGTTCTAACAGTACCTGCCCCTGTCTAGAGATTTATACAGCAATACTTCGGATGTAATTTAGGAGGGGTGCTGACAAACAGCAGGGGGAGACGTATATAAATCTGGACCTGCAACAATCATGAAAAGATTGAACAGCAAATATAACATTAGATCGATCTAAGATGGCTTCAGGTAAAAGTAATTTGAAATCTTCTGTGCCTGGGAAACATTAGAGTTGCCCCTTTAACTTATTCTGTGAATCGCACATTGAGGGACACATTTAAAAGACATTTTGGGGTCAGGTTTATTATACAGAAGGCCCCTCCCTTCCTTCGTTGCTCCACCCATTTCTATGGGGACATTTACTCACCTGTTTCATCTTTGTTAGCTCTCGGCGGGTGTGCTCGTCATTACGCAGGTCCTTCTTGTTCCCCACCAGGATGATGGGCACATTGGGGCAGAAATGTTTTACTTCCGGAGTCCACTTCTCAGGGATATTTTCTGTGGGGGAGGGGGAAAAAAATATATATAATCATCGGAGCTCATCTCACCAAGCCCCCCCCCAGAACACAGCAGACAGGAGGGAGGATTTCGGGGGGCAGCTGCTGCATCTCCACAATTCTACATTAAATATTTAAAGACCAACCCTAGGATAGTTTAAAATTTGCATTACAAATTTTGGTCCCTATGCAAGGAAACAATATAATTTTTTATTTTTTTTAAAGATAAAAAGGGACTTCCTGATTTAATAAAGTACTTTGGAAAAGACAATGACAACACTGTTTGCATACAAAGAGCGTAGCTATGCCCAGGTACCCAGGGGAGGCATCAGGGAAGCACCTACATCGCTTCTTGAGCCCCCGGAACAAACTGCAACTCCCGTGATGCAGTGTGAGCTGTATATATATAGGCAACGATGTGAGTGGGCAGGCGTGAATGGGTGTTAAAGACCAGGGGTCTCCTGGCTTGTTGGTCAGGGTGGGCTGGACAGATGAGAAGTCTCCTGACTTGTTGGTCAAGGTATGAAGTCAGGGTGGGCAGGACAGACAAACTGGCCCCTGGTCTGTCAAAGTATGAGCTCACTGTGGGCATGACAGAGCAGGAGTCTCCTGGTTTTTGTCAGTCAGTCAAGGTATGATGTCATAGCAGGTGCGACAGGCCAGAAGTCTCCTGGCCTTTGTCAATCAAGATAACGTCATGGTGGGCAGGATAGACCAGGAGTCCCCTGGCCTGTTAGACAATGTATGACGGCGTAGTGGGCGGGGTAGACCTGGAGTCACCTGGCCGGTTGGACAAGGTAGGTTGTCATTGTGGGAAGGATAGACCAGAAGTCTCCTGGCCCATTTGACAAGGTATGATGTCATGGCGGGCAAGGTAGACCAGGAGTCTCCTGGCCCATTTGACAAGGTATGATGTCATGGCGGGCAAGGTAGACCAGGAGTCTCCTGGCCCATTTGACAAGGTATGATGTAATGGTGGGCAAGGTAGACCATGAGTCTGCTGGCCCATTCGACAAGGTATGAGGTCATGGCAGGCAAGGTAGACCAGGAGTCTCCTGGCCCATTCGACAAGGTATGAGGTCATGGTGGAGCGGAATAAACCAGAAGTCTCCTGGATCTTTAGACATGGTATGATGTCATGGTGGGAGAGGTAAACCAGAAGTCTCCTGGCCCTTTAGACAAGGTATGTCGTAGTGGGCAGGGTAGACCAGAAGTCTCTTGTCCTGTCCAAGAAGTTAGGCAGTGAGAATAGCCAAGACAGGCTGGGAGTCCGGGTTTCCAGGTCCTCCAGCTACAGTCAGCCGTGACACAATTATGTCACCACTGGTAAAAAATGGACCACAATGGGGAAGTTACATGACTGGTGACCTGGGGAGGATGTGGGTACAAAACAGGAAATATGGGACACATTGAGTCCTTATTACTCCAGTTTTTGGAAGTGATGTCACAGTGGCTGCCACATTGCATAAGAAAGTAATTTGAAGAAGGGTAAGCAATGTAATTTAGGTTGCGGCCTATAGTGACCAATCATATGCTTATTTCGTTTTCCCAGAGAATGAACGCTGACACCAGGTTGGTCACTAGAGATGACATCCTCACATTTGTTTCCATTTACTTTTCTCTAGCAGTTTTCTTTTTCCTGCTCCCATTAAAGATCTCCAGATCAGAGAATTCCCCTGGTCACTTTGGCCACCCAACACTTACCTAAACTGTCAGGACTATCGATGGAGAAGCACATTAATATAACATCTGTGTCTGGATAGGACAGAGGTCTCAATCTGTCGTAGTCTTCCTGTCCGGCTGTGTCCCACAAGGCAAGTTCCACCTGTAGGGAGGACAGAGAAGGATTATTGTCTGGACAAGCGCAACACATGCAAGCTCCACCCCCAACCTGAACCGTCCACCTACCTGTTTACTGTCCACTTCAATGTCAGCCACATAGTTCTCAAACACTGTGGGGACGTAGACTTCTGGGAATTGGTCTTTACTAAACACTATCAGAAGGCACGTCTTCCCGCACGCTCCATCTCCAACGATGACGAGTTTCTTACGGATGGCAGCCATGTCTGCAGAGAAGAGAAATGGATCAATAAGCATCCCCACACATCTATCCATCAATATCTGAGCAACAACATGGCAGAGCTCAAGAAAGGAAGGGTGACCCCTGGAACTCGCACATCTATGGTGTCCTGCTGCAATGAATGGAGTGGCAACCTCAGCCTGGACTCTGAACAGGCCACGCCCCCAACATGTTTCACTTCGTCCCCCCAGAAGCTTAGTCACGGGGAATGGCAGAGCTCACATTCATCTTGCTGCTGGCCAATTCCCCTCATCCCCCCAACATGCATACCATTCCCTAAAGTCAAACTCCGGGATTAGTAAATATCACCTAAAGCCATTCATCATGTGTATTCTTCTTTAATCTCGAGGTGATTTGTGTATTTCGTTCAGATCTGAGAAGTAATCCAGTGTGACTTCCTGTAATAAAGACCGCTGACTGCTACGCTCTCTCCTTGTGCAGGAGGCCTGGTCTCATCTCCGCCCCCTCCCTGTAGTGGGTGGAGTCTAAGCCCCTCCCGTGAGGGGGGGAGGGACTACTGGTTTTGTCTGCCCTTTCTTGTACATTTCTATGGGGAGCTTGTAGTGGGTGGGGTCTGCTGGGCCCCTCCCACAGCTCTGCTTGCTCTCCTTGTGCAGGGTGACTGGTTTTGTCTCCTCCCTATCCTGTAGTTTTCTGGAGGCAGCCTGTAGTGGGTAATGTAGAAAAAATGATCCACACTCCGGTTGTTGCCCTTAAAATTTCTTCATTTTATCAGTTGACAGGTTTCAGCCTATAAGGCCTTAGTCATAGGGTTATGGCTAAGGCCTTATAAGCTGAAACGCGTCAACTGACAACCTGCATTTGTTCCCTGTGGCTATTCAATAAAATGAGGAAATTTTAAAAGCAACAACCGGAGCGCGGATCATTTTTTCTACATTACTCTACTCAGCCAGCGACTGTGGATCAAGTACCTGGGAACTCTGCTATGTGGTG
Organism: Lithobates pipiens; assembly: GCF_037356315.1. Classification (NCBI taxonomy): domain Eukaryota; kingdom Metazoa; phylum Chordata; class Amphibia; order Anura; family Ranidae; genus Lithobates; species Lithobates pipiens. Next base: position 69,489 of record NW_027507794.1, read on the forward strand.
TATGAGTTGTAGCACCGACGTCTGTTTATACTTTAACCTGTAGTGGGTGGGGCCTGCTAAGCCTTCCCCATGGGAAAGGGGACTGGTTTGGTCTCCGCCCTAGCCTGTAGTTTTCTGCAGGGAGCCTGTAGTGGGTGGGGCCTGCTGGGCCCCTCACTCAACTCTGCCCTCCTTGTGCAGGGTGACTGGTCTGGTCTCCGCCCTTCCCTGTAGTATTCTGTAGTGGGCAGAGCCTGCTGGATCTCTCCCACAGCTCTGCTATCATAGTCATTTCACTAAACTCGGCACTATAAACTTGTCTCCCCCCCCCTCATTTCAGTCTTATAGGGTTGTGACCTTGCATGGACCCCTGGGAGCCCCAGGGTAGCCACCCTTATGTGCATGCTGGAAGGCAAGACTACCATCCTACATGCCTGGGCTCTGCGCATCGGCACAAACAGGCAGTGTAAAGCTCAGAAGACAGGACATGCATGTGCTTTGTGTACGGCGTCTGCATTGAAGGCTCTTTTACTTTACAAGTATTCACAATTACATTTGATATATTTCATAACGATTTATATTAACCACATCACTGAAATATTTGGTGCAGAAGAGCCGCCTTGCAGCCATATCGCGTACTAGCTACAATACCCGGCATTTCCAGGTAAGGGGGCGCGTGCCGCCGGCGACTCTGCCTTACTGCGATCACACAGCAGATGCCGATCGTCGGGAAGACACACACAGGACAGAGCTCTGCCCATGGAAACAAGGCAGAGCTCTGGCTGGTCAGCGGGGAAGTAATGGATTCTCTTTCCCCACAAAAGCAGGAAATAAAATCCATCACTTCCCTTAGTAAAAGGGCCTTATGAGTTGCTTTTACTAAAGGGAAGTGGTGGATTTTATTCCCTGGCACGCTGGCTAGGCACACAGTTAACCCTTTTATCGCCCGAGATGTTAACCCCTTCCCAGCCAGTGTCATTAATACAATGACAGTGCATATTTTTAGCGCTGATCGCTGTATTATGCCGTGTACACGCGACCGGACTTTTTGACGGACTAGGTCCGACGGTCTTCACAACGGACTTTTGGCAGAGGTCCGTTCGAAAAGTCTGCTCGTTTTGAACGTGATGACGTAAACGGGACTAAACAAGGAAGTTCAATAGCCAGTAGCCAATAGCTGCCCTTGCGTCGTATTTGGTCCGTCGGACCAGCACACAGACGAACGGTTTTCCCCAATTTTTAGTCCGTCAGATTTCAAACATGGGGCCGGCGTCATTGGATTTGACAGCAGCAGGAGCCAATTGTAGCAATGCTATCAATCCACCAAATTAGGACCCGAGACACCGGCTTTTGCTGATGTGCTCATCCCCGGGACGAGATAGAGGGGGTACAGGTAAGTAAATGGGGGCTTCAGCATTACAGGAGGTTTTTTACCTCAATGCATAGAAGGCGAAAAACCTTGAAGGCTTACAACCCCTTTAAAATTGCATCACACCTCACTAAACACGCACAGGACCCCTTTTTATGACCGCATCAGAATCGCACTGCATAGATGTGAACGGCCTTCATCGTAAATGTTATTTTACTTGAAATGCGAATTTCTGGAACGCATCTAAAACGCATCAGAGTTGCATCAGTGTGAACCAGGGCTCAATGTTTTTTTCTTTGCTGGACCCGCCCAGTGATGACGAGTCAAAAGGGGCAAACATCTTCAGCAGGAGCAAAGACCACAATGAAAAGCTGAAAAAAATAAAATAAAAAAAATATTTGCCTTGTTTAACTTTTTACATACAATAAAAGTCTAAACACTGTTCTGCCCTTTGAGAGGGGTTCCCCTTTAATGGAGGAGGCAGTTTGTCCTCCGTGGTGCGACTGAAACGTTTACAGCAGAAAGATTTGATGTCACCGCGGAGTTGTCAGCACTGAAGCAAGTTATAGGACGACGTATAAAGCAGAGACGATTCCCAAACATCTGGAAGAGATTCCGCACCGTCTGTCACTTACCCGCACCGAGCGTGACTCAGGACAACCTACACCAGAGCGACGGGCGGATTGGAGACGAGCAGAGAGAGAGAGGAGCTGCCAGTGCAGGACTCACAGGAACTGCCCTGCCCAAAAAGGTCATCATTGTTTTACAACAGAGAACAGGCGGCTGTCGCTGGCAGCTCATTTCACAGCAGCGTTTCCTGCGCCTGTCTGTGTCGGCTCACTTCCCGTCATACACACTGACAGACCAGAGGATGCACAGAGAAGACAGACGCAGGAAACACAACCAGGCCAGGCCAGAGGCTGCACAGCGAGGAGAGCGAGCACACCGACAGGTCACGGTGGAGGCTGCACTGAGAAGAGAGCGAGCACACCGACAGGTCACGGTGGAGGCTGCACCGAGAAGAGAGCGAGCACACCGACAGGTCATGGTGGAGGCTGCACAGCGAGCACACCGACAGGTCACGGTGGAGGCTGCACCAAGAAGAGAGCGAGCACACCGACAGGTCACGGTGGAGGCTGCACCAAGAAGAGAGCGAGCACACCGACAGGTCACGGTGGAGGCTGCACCAAGAAGAGAGCGAGCACACCGACAGGTCATGGTGGAGGCTGCACCAAGAAGAGAGCGAGCACACCGACAGGTCATGGTGGAGGCTGCACCAAGAAGAGAGCGAGCACACCGACAGGTCATGGTGGAGGCTGCACAGCGAGCACACCGACAGGTCATGGTGGAGGCTGCACCAAGAAGAGAGCGAGCACACTGACAGGTCACGGTGGAGGCTGCACCAAGAAGAGAGCGAGCACACCGACAGGTCATGGTGGAGGCTGCACAGCGAGCACACCGACAGGTCACGGTGGAGGCTGCACCGAGAAGAGAGCGAGCACACCGACAGGTCATGGTGGAGGCTGCACCGAGAAGAGAGCGAGCACACCGACAGGCCAGGCTGGAGGCTGCACAAAAGACAGTATACACACCGACAGGCCAAGCTTGAGGCTGTACAAGACACTATAGACACCGACAGGCCAAGCTGGAGGCTGCACAAAAAAGACACAATGTACACACCGACAGGCCAAGCTGGAGGCTGCACAAAAAAGACACAATGTACACACCGACAGGCCAAGCTGGAGGCTGCACACAACACAGTGTACACAACAGGCCAAGCTGGAGGCTGCACAAAAGACACAATGTACACATACACACACAGGCCAAGCTGGAGGCTGCACAAAAGACACAATGTACACACCAATAGGCCAAGCTGGAGGCTGCATAAAAGACAGTACACACACTGACAGGCCAAGCTGGAGGCTGTACAAGACACCGTATAGACACCGACAGGCCAAGCTGGAGGCTGCACACAAAACACAGTATACACACAGACAGGCCAAGCCGGAGGCTGCATAAAAGACAGTGTACACACCGATGGGCCAAGCTGGAGGCTGCACAGTGAAGATACACAATAAACACACAGACTGAGGGGTGCACAAAGAAGACAGATGCAGAAAACACACTGACAAGCCAGAGGCTGCACAGAGAGGAAAGGCCTAGTAAGGTTAGGTTCACATCGATGCAGGTAGTGGTTGATGCATTTTCCCAGTGCGTTTTGCAGGGGGGGGGGGGTTCCACATGCAGTTGACATTTTTAATGCATTTTACAAGGTGTCTGTTACGTGGAAGAAACAAGCAAAAACACAGCAAAAGTCTATGAAACCAAAAACACAGCCTGATGTGAGCAAAATAAAATCCCTGCCCCTTCCAAAAAAAAAAAAAACGCACTGTTTGAAAATGCACAGATGTGAACGTGACCCACAGGAAAGCATGGTAAATGGACTGAAGCACGAAGCTGAATAAAAGCACGGGTGTGAACTGAGCCTAAAAACACAGACAAACCAGAGATTGCTGATCGAAGATACAGTTAAAATACACCAACGAGTCAAGCTGGAGGCTGCACAGTGAAGACACCCAGTAAAACACACCGACAGAACGAGGGTGCTGATAGATGACACAGTAAAAACACTGACAGGCCAAGCTGAAGGCAGCACAGTGAAGATACACAGCAATAAGCGCAAAACCAGCAGACTGAGGGGTGCACAAAGAAGACAAGAGTAAACATACCAACAGGTCAACTCGAAGGCTGCACAACGAGAACAAACACATTAAAAAGCACCAACAGGCTGTGCCCGGGGCTGTACAGAGAAGACAGATGCAGTAAACATACCAACAGGCCAGGCTGGAGGCTGCACAAAGGAGATACAGTAAACACTGACAGACCCAGGAGGCTGCAGATAGAAGACACAGATAACACAGCAAAAGGTCAAGCTGAAGGCTGCACAAAGGACACAGGAAGCGCACCGACAGGCCAAGCTGGAGTCTACACCATGAAGATACACAGTCAACACACTGACAGACCGAGGGGTGCTCAGACAAGACAGATACAGTAAATACCTCAACAGGCCAAGCCAAGGACTGCAGAGGAGAAATACCCTTACTGTGTTTGTGCACCCCTCGGGTGTGACATAAAGAAGACAGACACAGTAAGCACACCAACAGGCCAAACTGAAGGCTGCACAATGGAGACAGACAGAAGAAAAATAAATAAATACACTGACAGGCCAGAGGCTGTACAGAGAAGACAGACCACGCTGGAGGCTGTACAGAGAAGACAGACATGGTAAACACAGAATAGACATACCAACAGCCCAGGCTGTAGGCTGCACAAAGACACAGTTAATACACCGACAGATCAAATGTGAGCAGAGAAGGCAGATAAGGTGAAAATCACCAACAGGCCAAGCCGAAGGCTGCACGGAGAAGACAGACATTAACAGACAGTTCAGGCTGGAGGCTGCAGAGAGACACAGTAAACACACCAACAGGCCAAGCTGAAGGCTGCACAGAGAAGACAGATATTGTAAACACAGAGCAACACACACCCCAACGGCCCATGCTGGAGGCTGCACGGAGACGCAGTAAACACATAAACGGGTCAAACATAAGGCTGCATGGTGAAGACAGACATAAATGCCAACAGGCCAGACCAGAGTATGAACGGAGAAGACACCATTAACGCACCAACAGGCCAGACTGAAGGCTGCACAGTGAAGAGAAACAACTTAAAACCGCCGGCATGATGGACCTGCGTAGGGAAGACAAACACGGCCAGTTTTGTCTGTTACACCTCATTAGTGCCATACCCGGGGCCTGCAATATGTAATGGGTAAAAACTGGCATGGGGGTACACAAGAGAACACAGAGGGCATACTACATCCAGATACTCAACCAGTCAGTCCTCCAATATCAGTTTAATCTGCTGGAGCCGGAACCAGCAAACACAGGAGGAGGAGGAGGTTGAGGGTTTTACAGACATAAAGCAGGTCAGCCAGAATAATAATCTCAGCCAATCAGCAGACAGATCTCTTATCCGAGACCTTTCACGACTTCATATCTGACCAGAGGAGACCAAGAAATCCGACATTTAATAACGGGGTCAGCAAAGCTCTTCCCCCGACTGATCACAAATCTTTTCTGCAGAGACAGAAATACAAAAATAAGACAAACAAAATGCAGCGAACCCTCGATGTGGATCTTTCGGCGAGGTGAGAGGCCGGGTCACATGGCAGCTCGATATTCCAGATCTGAACACAAAGAAGTTTTCTTTTGCTAGTTGTGAAGTGAAAGGAAATGAGTCAGGAGGAGTTCGCTAACCTTTTCCTGGCTGATAAACTTCCCATCAGCGTTAGACAGGACGTTACCCCACAGAGGGGGGAATCCGAGGCCGATGTTCTCTACACAGAGCTATTCACAAACGTTCTACAAATCTGCATGGTGCCCCAAATATTAGTCAGGTAAGAAGATATTGAGGGCGGGCCCACCAGAGCCGGCCGCCCGCCGCCAATATCGAGGGCGGGCCCCAGAGCCGACCGCCCGCCGCCAATATCGAGGGCGGGCCCCAGAGCCGACCGCCCGCCGCCAATATCGAGGGCGGGCCCCAGAGCCGACCGCCCGCCGCCAATATCGAGGGCGGGCCCCAGAGCCGACCGCCCGCCGCCAATATCGAGGGCGGGCCCCAGAGCCGACCGCTCGCCGCCAATAGAGGGGGAGCCAGAGCCGACCGCTCGCCGCCAATAGAGGGGGAGCCAGAGCCGACAGCTCGCCGCCAATAGAGGGGGAGCCAGAGCCGACCGCTCGCCGCCAATAGAGGGGGAGCCAGAGCCGACCGCCCGCCGCCAATAGGAGGGGGAGCCAGAGCCGACCGCCCGCGCCAATAGAGGGGGAGCCAGAGCCGACCGCTCGCCAATTTCAAGAGGGAGCCAGAGCTGAGAGCCCACTACCTATCGAGAGGGGGAGCCAGAGCTGACCGCCAATATTGAGAGAGGGAGCCAGAGCTGACTGCCCACTGCCAATATTGAGGAGGGCCAGAGCTGAGCGCCATCCGCCAATATTGAGCAGGGCCTGTCAATCCTATTTGCACTGATTCACGCCTTTAATAAATACAAGATGCACGGAGTCTTGGAGTACGTCCAGAATTGCATCACATTTCCTGTATGCCAAGATGTTTTGTGTACCAGGGGGCTTAGAGCAGGGGTATGTTATAGGGAGTAGTGATGTCCAGTTCATGAACGAATCGTTCTTTTGAACCGGTTCTTTTTAGTGAACTGGATGAATCGATTCTTTTCAGTGAACTGATTCGTTTGAAACAGTTCACTCTGCACTCAGTACATAGCAGAGCAGCAGAGCTGGCAGTGGTAATATGATCCTAGAGTGAGAGAGCTCGGCCCCTCCCTGCAACCAATTAGCTGACTCAAAGCACAGTGACACTCAGGAACTGGATACAAACTTAAAACAAGAGCCAGGAGTACACAGTACACCGAGTTAAAGAATCGAACAGTACACCGAGTTAAAGAATCGTACAAGTTACCGAGTTAAAGAATCGTACAAGTTACCGAGTTAAAGAATCGTACAAGTTACCGAGTTAAAGAATCGTACAAGTTACCGAGTTACCGAGTGAAAGAATCATATCAGTTTTTAGAACACAGTACACTAAAAGAACCATGAGTCACCACCAGTAGAGAACACTACACTAAATCAATGATCAGCTAGCAGTAGCACACTTACAGACTGCTTTATAGACAGAGAGGACAGAGTCAGGATAAGAAGATATCCTCATTCAGATTAATTATTTAACCCTTTAATATTTAGTTGGCTTATGCTAAAGAAGATATTCATGTTAAAGTGGTAGTATGGTCGATTTTTTAACTTTTACCTACAGGAAAGCCTATAATAAGGCTTACCTGTAGGTAAAAATAATATCTCCTAAACCTGTACGGTTTAGGAGATATTCCCCTCGGTATGCGCCGCTGACTGCAGCGGCGCATGCGCACAAGGGGGTTCTCTCCGTGAAAATCCGGCAGTGCTCGTGCGGCCGGACTGAAATCTCCCGCGCGCATGCGCGGGAGTGACGATATCGCGGCTCCGGCCACTCACAGTGCCGGAGCCGCGATACCCGGAAGAGACGCCGAGGGAGCATGTCGGCTCCCTCGGCGTGGATCGGGCCAGATGTCGGGGCCTCGTTCTTAGGTAAGTATTTCATAATGAGCTAGTATGCGGTGCATACTAGCTCATTATGCATTTTGCTTTGCAGGTTTAAAAAAAAAAATAAAAAAAATTGCGGGTTTACTACCGCTTTAAGAAGGACAGGAATGCCTTCTGGGACATGTGTCTAATTTAGTAGCTATATAACTGAATGAGAGAGCTGTCTAATTTTTATAACACAAAAATACATTTTATGCTGCTTTATGGTAATATTTTTCTGCGTTCTGGTCCTGAGATTTCTATGCCCCCTGGATCCTTAGATTATTATTTATTTTAATTCCTCCAACCATGACCATTTTTAAATAGTGGTATAAAAAATAACAGACAAAATAGGAAAAAAATCAAGTTTTTAATAGAACAATATAAAACTATTTGAAAGTACTGGATAATTACGATAAAAAAAAACATTTATTCACATGCAGATATCGGGGTTGGTGGGGATGGTTTTAGTTTTTATTTTATAATTTTTTTCACTTAACAAGCCCCTATGTGATCGTTTGTTGAAGTGACAGGTTCTCTTTATTGCATATGGGGTCTGGTATATGATTATATGAGTATAGGATTGTGCTCAGTAACCTGGGTAGCAGGTGTTCTGTCAGATCAAGCGATCTATAGGAGCAGCCAATATTGCGACTTTTGGTGGTGCCCAAACAGTCGTGTAAATGAAAAGCGTGTTTTTGTGTGTATTTTCTGCATTCTGATGGGCCAACTTCAAAGGTAAGATTGCTAGCTATCAGATTTGTCCGTAGTCTTTACAGTGCATAATGAGGCTCCTTTTACACTTGTGTGACTTATCATGCAACTTGGGACTACAAAGTCGCATGACAAGTCGTACCCCAAGATTTCCAATGAGTACCGTTCATATCTGTGGGTCTTCCAGTCACAGCGACTTCAAAGTAGTTACTGCACTACTTTGGTACGATTTTGATGCGACTTGAGGCAGAGACCTCAAGATTACATAAGTATTCCTTCAAGTCACATCAAAATCGCATCAAAGTCACGGTAAAAATCGTGGCAAAAATTGCTTGACTTTCAAGTCGCACAAGTGTGAAAGGAGCCGAACGATTGGATTTTACTACCGTGGATACTTCGCCTGCACATGGAAGTAAAATACAATCATTTTTCCTGTGCATGCGCTGTAAAGAGAACGGAAAAATATGTCTAGCAATGTTAGCTGTGTAGTTAGCCCATCATATGCACAAAAATCCGCTTTTCATTTTCACAGCTTTATGTGTCACCAAAATTGATGACGCGGCTGATCTGACAGAATAATAGGATTGTGCTACTAGCAAGGAACTAAATGCAAATAAACCTCCCAGGACCTGCCAGCCTTCTGAGAAGAATCATTCTTTTGATTCTAATCATTTAAGAAGGCTGAGTCAGAGCTTCGGTTCACTTGCTTGTCAGTAGACTCAGCAAGTGAACCGAAGAATCGGTTCATTGAATCGGTTCATTTCACTGAGTAGTTCGAAATGAACCGATTCAGTTAAAAGATCCGGACTTCCCATCACTAATAGGGAGTAGAAAAGGAAGAGCACACAGAGGGTCTCAGCAGTGTGACAATGATCATTCCCTGACCAATGAGCAGGCTGGAGGTGGAGACATGACACAGGAAGCTGTGGGGTGGAGGGCTTTGTATGGAGTGAATACAACACACAGAGTGATGGGAGAAGTGAGTCACCAACCAGAACACAGGAACACAACTCAACATATTTAGCAAGATAAACAAGTAACACACACTGGAGCCGTTCTATTTATCTCTCCAGCCGAAGTTCTGCTGTATTGTAAGACTGTCACCACCACACACTGCCGCTACGACTCCATCCAATCACCACACAGATCTCACTGGACTCCATAATGTACCTGAGAATTTACCCAGATTATCTACAAAGGGCGATCTATGAGATCTACAGGACTGGGAGCCGACATTCAATGTGTCTGCACTACGCCAGCGCCTTCTACAAGTCGGTGCTTCATCATCGTGCTAAATGGTTGGAGTTTGTGTCAAATATGGCAAAGACCAGTCCAGATACAAACCCGGCACTTCAATACTCCCCTATGCCTGCACTGCTCCCCTCTACCCCCCAATCACTGTTCTACCCCTTCCCTGCTATACCCTGCCCCCTATCCCAGGACCCCAATCCTTGCACCGCTCCCCTCTACCCCCAATCACTGCTCTACCCCTTCCCTGCTATACCCTGCCCCCTATCCCAGGACCCCAATCCTTGCACCGCTCCCCTCTACCCCCAATCACTGCTCTACCCCTTCCCTGCTATACCCTGCCCCCTATCCCAGGACCCCAATCCTTGCACCGCTCCCCTCTAACCCCCAATCACTGTTCTACCTCTTCCCTTCTATACCCTGCCCCCCTATGCCTGCCACCCCAATCCCTGCACTATTCCCCTCCACCGCACCAAAAACTGCTCACCCTCCCATCCCTGCACTGTAAACGCCCTGCCCTCCCCCCAAAAAATTACTGCTATTCCCCTAGTCCCATACTCACTGCCCCCCCCCCCCCTTCATCCCTGCACTGCTATTCCCTGCACTAACTGCTCTCCCCAATCCCTGTAACCACTGCTCCCCCCTGCAACCATTAACCCCTATTAAACCCCCCCCCGCCCCCATTCCTGCACTGCTGTTCCCTGCCCCACCCCCCATCCCTGAACTGCTATCCCCCGTACAGCTATTCATTGCGACACCCCCCCCCCCCCCCATCACTGTTCTCCCCCTACAACCATTACACCTCCATCCCTGCAAAGCTACCCCCTTCTCTGCACAGCCTCATCTAGCCCCCACCTCCCCATCATTGCTCTGCCCCGTCCCCCTGCAACCACTATTTTTCCCCATTCCCGCACTCACTACCTCCCACCCATCCCTGCCCTTCCCTTGTAACCACTACTCCATCACTCACTGCTCCCCCCCTATCAATCATCTCCCACAGCAATCCCTACTCCCCTATCCTTGCACTCACTGACCCCCCCCCTCTCCCTAATCTCTGCACTGCTCACCCCTACGCTCCCCCCTCCTGCAACCACTACTACCCCCATCCTTACACTCACTGCGCCCCCCCCCCCAATCATCACTGATCTCCCACTACAATCCCTACTCCCCAACCCTGCACTCACTGTCCCCCCATCACTGCTCTCCCTGATCTCTGCACTGCTTACCCCTACGCGCCCCCCCAAACCACTACTACCCATCCCTACACTCACTGCACCCCCTCCCCCCCAATCACTGATCTCCCACTGCAATCCCTACTCCCCTATCCCTGCACTCATCTGCACCTATCCCTGCACTGCTCTCTCCCATACCTTTCACCTCCCATCCCAACTCTTCACCCCCCCAATGTCCCCTAACCCCAGAATTCACTGTTCCCCCATCTCCACACACTACTTTGCCATCCCCACATGACCCCAAACTCACACTGCTCCCCCATCTCCTCAATGCTCCCCCCCAAACATGCACAGCTCCCCCTATCCCTCCACCATACAACCTGTCAGATAAACTCTCCCACAACTTTCCATTCTCCTATGTGTGGGTGATCAGAGATGCATGCTGGGAGCTCCTCTGTGTAGGCTGCAGAATGAGGAACGGCATTTACACAATATGACAAGAGAAAGTCCTCAGTATAAACCCAGCAAGTCCCGTGTATGAGAATCCTGTGTGTTCCTGTGCAGAACACAGAGCAGGAAAGAGTCTGGTTGCCGTGGGCAACAACATCACTGAACATAGTCCACGTAGGAATCATTCTGAGGATAAAAAAAAACAAGCAGAGGTGGAGGAATTCCAGGACTGTGGGGGGGCAATTTACTAAGACAAATACCTTGTGAGGCTTTTTTCCTCAAAAGTGGTCAATTCACTAACACACACACGTGCGTTATTTGACGATGCGTTTTATAGTTATGTTATTTGGAACAAAAGTGGTTGTAAAGGTAATTTGTCATCAAAATAAGAAACTTGTTATATTTACCTGCTCTGTGCAACGGTATGGCACAGATTGGCCCCAAACTGTCTCCACTCAGGTCCCCTGCCATAGCTCCCGACTCCTACCCCACCCACCCCCCCCCGCCCCGCCGAGTGTCCCCATAACATACTGCTTGCTATGGGGGCATTAGTGATGGCTTGCTGCCGAGTCCCGTTCCATCTCTTCTATGTGTGCCCACATAACAAGTCACTTGCTATGGGGGCACACCTGTGGGCTCACTGCAGGCGGGCAAGCGCTGAATCAAGATAGAACTCAGGTAAGTACTGTAAATATCCAGTTCCCGGTGTCTTGTCATATAAGGTCCCCCATCCGATAGTGTCCGCTGTGTACAGCGCATGCGCAGTACACAGCAACACAGATTTCTAAAATTGCCAAGGATGAACGGTGCCTGTGCCGTGAGTCCAGGGTCTATCCCCACTATCCAAGTGGACAGAGTAGGAATATAAAAGAGCCGAGTGCAGCGAGGTCGAGCCCGAAGCGTGGCGAGCAAAGCTCGCCCGCGAGGGGCCCTCTAATATTCACAACCCTATGTCCGCTTGGATGGTGGGGCTACCACCTCCACTCACGGCGCAGGCGCTGTTCAGCTTCGTCTGCTCCGAACTGCGCATGCGCAGTACGGGGCGGACACTATATGATGGCCGGACACTATATGGCAGAACACCGGACCGCCCCATAGCAGATTTATTGTTACAGGGTGGCCCCCGCCCCCCCTGTGTAAGATCACAATATATATGTGCATGTGTGTAATTCAGCGCTTCCACCTGCAGGAGGCATGCATGCGCCTCTTCTGCTGTGATTAAAGTGGTTGTAAACCCTCCCCCACAACTTTGTCCCACGTAAATCAGAATAAAAAACCCTAATGAAAACTGCTTGTAGAGATCTCCTTACTTGCTTAGTATTGCTGTAATCCTTTTTGTTCTTTAGAATGAAGTCACTGAGCATGCCCAGATCTCCCACACTCTATGTGCTTATCTATCTGTTATCAGGACTTCCTATGGCACACAACACTGAACTCCCAGGAGGCTGCAGAGTCAGAGTTTCCTTCTACACACCATGTGACCATGTGACATGCCATGCAGTGTAAACTTGGCCATTACTGCCTTCTTATCAACTGAAGCTGAGAAGACTGACATAGGCAAACAGACAATTGGCACAAGTAAACACTATGAAATAAAACAAGTCTGCTATGAACAGGGAAGCAGGGTTGCCATAGAAACATTGGATTGAGAAAGAGGCTTGGTTAACAGTACAGGAAGTGCTCAATGTAAGGGCGGAAATACACTCAGAAAACAATACTTTAGATGGCGCTGCCTAACCCCTGGAAACAAGTTTTTTAAAGTTTCTTTAAACAGTAATTAATATGCAATTTGGGCTGGATTACAGTGGCTATAGTTTGATAATTACTTATTATAATGGACTAAATGAAAAGAAGCATCAGAGTGGGAGAGTTTACTTCATCTTTAATCAAAGAAGTCGATCTGCAGGTTGCCGGGCACTGGATGTCTGCCGGCACCCGCCAATCGGCGGTAACACACACACACAGAACGGGGTTCTGCCTATGTAAACAAAGCAGATCTCCGTTCTGACAGGGAAGAAGGGATGGAGTTCCTGAAAAGCAGGGAATAAAATCCATCACTTCCCTTAATAAAAGCAGCGCACACGGTACATAAGAACACCAGCCAGGCACACATTTGACCCTTTGATCGCACTAAATCAGGGATATGCAATTAGCGGACCTCCAGCTGTTGCAGAACTACAAGTCCCATGAGGCATAGCAAGACTGACAGCCTCAAGCATGACATCCGGAGGCAGAGGCATGATGGGACTTGTCGTTTTGAAACAGCTGGAGGTCCGCTAATTGCATATCCCTGCCCTAAATGTTTAACCCCTTCCAAGCCAGTGTCATTAGTACAGTGACAGTGCGTATTTTTAGCACTGATCACTGTGTTAGTGTCACTGGTTCCCACAAAGTGTCAGTGAGTGACTGTCCGCTGCAATAAGCCGCTGATCGCCGCCATTACTAGTAAAAAAAATACAAAGTTTGTAAATCTAGCCCCTATTTTGTAGATGCTAAAATATTTTTGCGTAACCAATCAACATCCGCTTATCGGGATTTTTTTTTACCAAAAACATGTAGCAGAATACATATTGGCCTAAATTTATAACTAGATTTTTTACTTTTTTTTTTTTATTGGATGCGTTTTATAGCTGAAACTTTTTTTCTTCAAAATTATAGCGCAAAAAATATTTGCAGAGGTGATCAAATACCACCAAACTGAATTCGTTTTTTTCAAAAAAATTTTTTTACTGGATATGTTTTATAGCAGAAAGTAGACAGAGGCAACAGGAGCCATTGGCAACAAGAAGGGAGCGAGGGGCCAGGCCTCTACCCTGCGTGTCAATGGACAGAGTGCGACTGCAAGCAGCTTACTTTAGGGGCACTAGACAGGGGGAGCCAGGCGCGATGGCAGGGGACCTAAGAAGAGGGGAATCAGGGCTGCTCTGTGCAAAACCATTACACAGAGAAGGCGATTCAGATTTGGCAACCCATCAGAATGTGTAAGGGAAGTGACGTTCTGTTGCTTCCATCTTGCTACACCCAGCACTCCTCCATAGTAAGGATACACTGAGAAGGGGGAAAAGCGGACATCTTGTTACACCCACTGGAGTTTTACATTTTACACTCATTTTTAACAGTAAAGTGAGTTTATATAGTAAAATACAGGACTTAGAACTCCGCCTGACTGGTAAAATGTTGAATTTTAAAAAGCAGCAAACTTTTGTCAGATTAGCAAACCTATGAGATGAGAAGGCTCGCCGCCGATTTTTAAAATTCATCTCATAGGTTTGCTAATCTGACAAAAGTTGAAAGCCGCCTCGGTGGTCTCCATTCACAGAACAATCTCCCTCCAGTACAAATGTTACAATGTAGTCACAGCCCAGAACTCAGAGCAGAACATCCGCACACCGATACATTGTATACTTTGTACCCGACTGACCACTGCAGAGTTCCCCTCATTGTTACTTTGTACATTCCCAACGACTGCCGACACCAGCAGATCAATAACCAATGTGTGTTCCTTTCATTGAATTGACTTTAATGATCGATCGCATTTTTCAAAGTATTTATCTGACACATTTATTGAATTTGTGGTAATTTATCTCAAACTTGGTAGCGGACATTGATGAACGGACTAATATTATTGCATAATGGGAAACTTCCAAAGACACAAATAGTATGTGTGAGAATAGTCTGAATTCCCACCCCCCCCCCCCCCGGGTCACAACGAACAAACTCATTCCACACCTTCAATGCGTTTCATGTCCCAGATTTCTGTCACATCACTAAACCCATCACAGCGCCTCCATCCAGATTCTACAGAAATAACATCCACAATACACCCCCCCCCCCCCCCCCAAAGACATACAATATAGCACTCCAGTGACCGATGAGACCCCGCCTGCAGGGTCTCCTCAAGGGACTATGACAGGCTCCCTCTTCGAGTAATGATGGGACCCCTCCTGCACTGCCCCCTCCAGAGACTCCTACAGGACCCCTCCTGCACTGCCCCCTCCAGGGACTCCTACAGGACCCCTCCTGCACTGCCCCCTCCAGGGACTCCTACAGGACCCCTCCTGCACTGCCCCTTCCAGGGACTCCTACAGGACCCCTCCTGCACTGCCCCCTCCAGGGACTCCTACAGGACCCCTCCTGCATTGACCCCTCCAGGGACTCCAACAGGACCCCTCCTGCATTGACCCCTCCAGGGACTCCAACAGGACCCCTCCTGCATTGACCCCTCCAGGGACTTCAACAGGACCGCTTCTGGTGAGTTTCCTCCAGGGACTGATATAAGCCTTCCTGGAGTTTCTCAAGTCATTTCCCAGCATACTTTACTTCAGGCCCCATCAGAGAGCAAATAAAAACACAAACTATCAATGTTCACAGAACGCAGAGGTGCCGCCCAACCTGGTCACCACTTCCAAAATTTCTGAACAGGTTGAACCCGAGATTAAAAAAAAAAAAAAAAAAGTGGCTGTGCACATACCTGGAATTCAAGAAAACACGACCTGTCAGGATTCCTTCATACAGGCCTCCGGCATTGCAAATAAAAAAAAAAAAAAAAAAAAAAGAAAAACACACACACCTTTGCAGTGTGACCCTACTGCTTTGTTTTGTAATTCCTGGATGAGGCATAAGAAAGCAATATCTGACAAGTTTCTCTGGCTCTCGGCCCCCCACACCCCTGTGTGCAGTTCCTGGATGTCCTCGTATGCAAAGCGGGGCTTGGGGGATGTCACCGTGCAACCTCAGACTGGTGACACCGATGGATGGAGCCACCAGAGCCATAAGGGAAGTATTACACTAAAGAAGTGAAGACAACATCTGATCTCATCAAAGACTGGATGGAAGATCATGCAGAAGGTATAACCTATGAAAACTGGAAACGTCAATCGATGTACAAACTACGACCCACCGACATTTCGGCTGCTGGAAATCGTCACGGAAAGAAAAAAAAAAAAGTAGCAATAATGGTTGCCGAAAATGCCCACGATTTTGCCGCAATTTTACTGTGCTTACAGTGTGTTTTTCCATAAGTCATGTGACAAAAAAAAAACAAAAAAAAAAACACAACACTGGATTTTTGATGCACTTTTGTTGTGTGTTCAATGCATTTCAATGGGGAGGTGCGTTTTTTTGGGGCAGTTTGCCAAATGTGCACCAAAAAGCAGGATTTTTAATAGCTTCAAAAAAGCGCAGATAATGGCCGACAAATTCATTTAAATGATATTAAAATTTATAATATATATATATCTATGGTGCTGATAATGGCCAACAAATTCATATTCATTTAAAGTAATGAGATATATATATATATATATATAAATATAAAACACAAATAAAAATCAGTTCATGTCCTGAAAATATCAGTACTAACACAGCGCTAAACAATAAAAAATCAAGTCCCAAATCACCTTACAGCGTTGATTTTACCATCATTGTCACCCTTTCTGCCCAATCTCCTTTTGGATCTATATGCTGTGATTTGGGACTTTATTTTTTATTGTTTAGCGCTGTGTTAGTACTGATATTTTCAGGACATGAACTGATTTTTATTTGTGTACTATTTGTTTTATGACTTTTTTAATTTTATTGGCTGCTGCCCTATAGACCAGGGATATGCAATTAGCGGACCTCCAGCTGTTGCAAAACTACAAGTCCCATCATGCCTCTGCATCTGGGTGTCATGTTTGTGGCTGTCCGAGTCTTGCTATGCCTCATGGGACTTGTAGTTCTGCAACAGCTGGGAGGTCCGCTAATTGCATATCCCTGCTATAGACCCTCGAGATTTATTCGATAGGTCATTACTATATCTGTTTACCATTTCTCTGAATGTTTGGTCTGCTGAAATAGGCACTGAGTGGGGTACTCTGGGCCTATCTCATATATATAACATACACACATACATACACTGATCTTATGCCACTAACCCCAAAACTAGGATGCACTTAACTGAGCGCGTTCACCCCCACCACAACCCCACCCATCCTCAGACACCCCACCGCCTTCATATGCATTAACAGAGGAACTCCACTGACAAACAACCGGTAATACGGCAGCAACCGCCTGTATACACCGCAACAGGCAAGGATCAACCGACACAACCAGCACCATGATGTGATGGCACCTCAGCTTCTAAAAGAAGAAAACAGAATCCTCATTTGTCCCAATACAAGTCCAGTGTAGACCGCCGACAACCACAACAACGCAAAACCGTGCTGAGACCAACATGGTGAACGCAGCTCAGTACCGACTGACATCATAGTGCACTACCTACCCGCTCCGGGGTTTACCGATATATTCCTCAGTGGTGTACAGGAAACCAGAGGAGCTGACACTCTAATGCCCCCTCAGAGTCACACAGATAATACACACATCTATATAGCTCTGACATATAGCGCAGTGCTGTACAGAGAACATTGAACCAGTCAAATCAGTCTCTGCACCAGAGGAGCTTACACTCTAATCCCCCCTTCCCCAGTCACACACTATTTTTACACATTTATACAGCTCTGACATATACCGTGGTGCTGTACAGATTACACTGAGCCAGTCACATCAGTCTCTGTACCAGAGGAGCTTACACTCTAATATCCCCCCACAGACAGACTGCTAGTATTAGAGTGTAAGCTCCTCTGGTGCAGAGACTGATGTGACTGGCTCAGTGTTCTCTGTACAGCACTGCGGTATATGTCAGAGATGTATAATAATAATAATAATAAGTGTGTGACTGTAAGGGGACATTAGAGTGTAAGCTCCTCTGGTTCCCTGTACAACACTAGGAAATATGTCAGTGCTATAAATGAGTAAATCCTGAGCAAGTAGTAGGTAGTCACACACTATTATACATTTATATAGCTCTGACTTATACCACAGTGCTGTACAGAAAACATTGAGCCAGTCACATCAGTCTGCACCAGAGGAGCTTACACTCTAATGACCCCCCCACAGTCAAATACTGTACCAGAGGAGCTTACACTCTAATACTAGCAGTCTATGAGTGTGTGTGTGTGTGTGTGTGGGGGGGGGGGGGGGGGCAGTAGAGTCTAAGCTCCTCTGGTACAGAGACTGATGTGACTGGCTCAGTATTCTATGTACAGCACTGTGGTATATGCCAGAGCTATGTAAATGTATAATAGTAATAGTGTGATTACCTACTACTTGCTCAGGATTTACTCATTTATAGCACTGACATATTCCCTCAGTGTTTTACAGGGAAGCATAGGAGCTTACACTCTAATGCCGCAACCCCCTCACAGTCACATACTGTTATTATGTAAGCTCTTTGGTGTAAAGACTGATGTGATTGGCTCAGTGTTCTCTGTACAGCACTGCGGTATATGTCAGAGCTATATAGATGTATAATAATAATAATAGTGTGCGACTGTGGGGGAGGGTTAGAGTGTAAGCTCCTCTGGTGTACAGACTAAGGTGACTGACTCAGTGTTCTCTGTACAGCACTGCGGTATATGTCAGAGCTATATAAAATATATATTAGTGTGTGACAATAGAAGAACAGTATACATTTATATAGCTCTGACATATACCGCAGTGCTGCACAGAGAACACTGAGCCAGTCACATCAGCCTCTGCACCAGAGGAGCTTACACTCTAATGTCCCCCCAAAGTCACACACTATTATACATTTATAAAGCTCTGACATATGCTGTAGTGCTATACAGAGAAACCAAAGAGCTTACAATCTAATGTCCCGCCACATTCACATACAGGGCCTGTTAACCTATGAGAAAGTTTTGGACTGTCGGAAGTTAAACTCAATTGACAATGACCTGAGCTCTGTGTAACCCCCTGCAGGGGACCCCCGACACCCCTCTGTACAGGGTCAGTAGGGCGTGTCCTTTCTTGAACCCGGGCGGAGTCATGTGTTCTCTCCCCCTCTTGTATAAACCAAATCACATCCAAGCTTAAAAGGCGGCTCTGGATGGGATGGAGGACTACAGCAGTCCTTGTAGTACCGACACGGAGAAAGCTTTCAGCGAGGAAAAGACAATACGTAAGCTCCGGCATCACCAGCAGATGTGTTCCAGGATCATCAGACTATGAAGGGAAGGGAGAGGGGCAGAGCGATGCAGCAGGTGAGGCGGGTGTTGGGTGGTACACGAGGGGTACAGCCACACCGCTGCTTCTCACACAGACTACAAAGTCAGGTAAGTAGTATCCTGAGGAGGCGAGTATTGGCAGCCCTGCACTTCTCCTCTGCTCCACTGGAGGATGCCCGGCAGGCGCAACCCCCCCACCCTCGACAGCCAGGGGCGCCATGACAGGCGCAACCCACGCCCCCCACCCCACCCCCCCGACAGGCACAACAGGCAACAATCTAGGATCTCCCCCATATAAAGTCCACGACTCCTCTGCGTTCTATATACAGTCTAATAATTCTCCCGTATAGTGTCTATAGGTGACAGTCTATGATCCACCACTTCCCATTTAGTTAAGAGGTGATGGTATACAGTCTATAGATGACAATGTATGATCCCTCCCCCCTTTGAAACACTATCTATGACTACAGGTGAGTTAATGATCCACATCCTCCTATTTAGTCTATAGGTGACAGCATACAATCCTAATATATACAGTGACAGTACATGATCCCCCCCCCAATATGCAGTCTATAAGCGACGGTAGTATTCCCCCTCCTCTATACAGCCTACGGGTGACCGGCCACGGTGGCCCCTATACACAGCCTACGGGTGACCGGCCACGGTGTCCCCTATACACAGCCTACGGGTGACCGGCCACGGTGTCCCCTATACACAGCCTACGGGTGACCGGCCACGGTGTCCCCTATACACAGCCTACGGGTGACCGGCCACGGTGTCCCCTATACACAGCCTACGGGTGACCGGCCACGGTGGCCCCTATACACAGCCTACGGGTGACCGGCCACAGTGGCCCCCTATACATAGTGTATAGATGGCAGTCTATGATGATCCTCGTCCTATATAGTGTCTGACCTCCCCACCTATATACAGTCTATAGTGACAATCTCTTTATGCTCCTTCTATTTACAGTCTATTGGTCACGGTCTAAGATCTCTCTACCTCCAACATAGCAGTGAAAAGCTCAGATTGGTCTCCTCCCCCCTCCTATTTAGTCTATAGGTGATAGTATAGGATCCGCCTCCTCTATACAATCTATAAGTTACAGTCCATAACCCCTCTCACAATATACAGTCTATGATCTATGCAGTCTGTAGGTGACCAGCCACGATCTCTCCCCTGCCTCCTATTTACAGCCTATATAAGTGACAGTCTACGTGCCTTTTCCCCTCCTCCTATGAACAGCCTATAAATAACAGTCTACAACCCCTATACACAAAACCTATGAGTAAGAGTCAATATATAATTTATATGAGTATGACCACTCCCCCTCTTATGTACACCCTATAGGTATCAATCCATGAGCTCCCACCCCTATACACAATATCTATAGGCAATCATCAACAAACCCCCCCCCTTAATAAATCTATATGCGACAGTCCATGACGCCCCCCCCCCCCAAAAATCTCTAAGTAACGATACATTATACCTCCAATCCCCCCTCTGTGTAGTCTATATACACGAGTCTATGGCCCTTCCCCATATCTATAGCGGACATCGTACGGCCCCCTCCCATACACTACACAATCTATAGGTTACAATTTAGGATCCCTCCCCCTCGCTAGGAAGTGACAGTGCATGTGCCCCACCCCCTCTATAGGTGATAAGTCTATGACCCCTCCCCCTATGTACACAATCTAATGGCGTAGGCCCATGACCCCTCCCCTATATAGATTGGTGACATCCTATGCCACCATACAGAATCAATAGGTGTCAGTCTACGCCCGATATATATATATATATATATATATATACACATAAGAAGTCACATATATAAATATATACAGGGAGTGGCAATAGACTGGCACCTATAGATTGTGACCTTTTTATGCCCAGCTATATGCAATCTATAGGTGCCAGTCTATGTCCCTCCCCCATATATAGGTGACGTCTTATGCCCCTCTATACACAATCTATAGGTGGCAGGCTATAGCCCCTCCCCTAGGTATAGCTAACCTTATGGCCCCTCCCCCTATGTATAGGTAAATCTATGCCCCTCCCCCTAGGCATAGGTGACAGTCTATGGTCCCTCCCCCACACACAGACTGGGGGAGGGGGTGTCCAGGCCGCACCGTACCCCTCCCCCCCTCCTTCCTGACACACACGGGCCCCGGGGCCCTCCGGTTGTTCCCCCTCCTCCCCGCTCTCACCTCGGTGCCCGGGCTCGGCGGTCTCGGTGTCCTCCGGTCGGCCTTCTCTTCCTCTCAGCACAACTCCGGCTACAGCTCCCACAGAGAAACCGCCCGGCTCAGGCGCGCTCGCGTATCGTACGTGCGCGCACGCGCTGGGGAGTGCGGGGTCGCGCGCCGCCGCAATTTGGATGAATGGGGCCTGGGCGTGATGGCGTCACCGTGCGCGAGCACGGGAGAATGTCACCAGGAAAGAGCGGACGCGCATGCGCCGCACAGGACTCCGCGTTTGGGCGGGGTCGGAACGAGTTGGCGCTCGGCTGGCTGGGTCACGAGTCCGCGGACTGTACCAATCGGGTGTCTGTGGTGGGGGGGAAGGGCAGGCTAGACTAGGAGATCATTCCTCACCGCGCTCAGCGCTCCACTAAATCTCCCCCTTTCCTTATATAGGTATTTAGTTATGAAGAGAAGAGTAGCAGGTGGGCGGGGTTAGTGAGTTGGTGACCAATGAAATGAGGGTGGGGCGGTGTTATGCAAAATACAGGGCTGAGCAGGGTATAAATAGTGCGGATGCTATTTGTGCTTCTCTTATACTGACCGAGAACGGGGAGATTGTGTGATGGCATCACTATGCGTCATTACTGAGCAACAACTGTGTGCGCGCGCCAATAGGGAGCCGATCATAACAAACACTGGGGGGGTCGGGGGAGGGGGGCACCGATCACACCGACATTGGGGGGAGGGGGATACTGATCACACTGACTTGTGGGGGGAGGGGAGACACTGATAACACTGACTCTGGGGGGGCACTGAACACACTGACTCGGGGGGGGGGGACACTGATCACACTGACTCTGGGGGGAGGGGAGACACTGATCACACTGACTCTGGGGGGAGGGGAGACACTGATCACACTGACTCTGGGGGGAGGGGGTCACTGATCACACTGACTCTGGGGGGAGGGGAGACACTGACTCTGGGGGGAGGGGAGACACTGATCACACTGACTCTGGGGGGAGGGGAGACACTGATCACACTGACTCTGGGGGGGTACTGATCACACTGACTCTGGGGGGAGGGGGCCACTGATCACACTGACTCTGGGGGGAGGGGAGACACTGATCACACTGACTCTGGGGGGAGGGGAGACACTGATCACACTGACTCTGGGGGGAGCACTGATCACACTGACTCGGGGGGGAGAGGAGACACTGATCAAACTGACTCGGGGGGCACTGAACACACTGACTCGGGAGGGGGGGGCAACGGATCACACAGACATTGGGGGGAGGGGAGACACTGATCACACTGACTCTGGGGGAGGGCACTGATCACACTGACTCGGTGGGGAGGGGAGACACTGATCACACTGACTCTGGGGGGAGGAGAGACACTGATCACACTGACACTGGGGGGGTACTGATCACACTGACTCTTGGGGGAGGGGGCCACTGATCACACTGACTCTGGGGGGGGGCCACTGATCACACTGACTCTGGGGGGGGGAGACACTGATCACACTGGGGGGGGAGACACTGATCACACTGACACTTGGGGGGGCACTGATCACACTGACACTGGGGGGGGGAGACACTGATCACACTGACACTTGGGGGGGCACTGATCACACTGACACTGGGGGGGGGAGACACTGATCACACTGACACTTGGGGGGGCACTGATCACACTGACACTGGGGGGGGGAGACACTGATCACACTGACACTTGGGGGGGCACTGATCACACTGACACTTGGGGGGGGGGGCACTGATCACACTGACACTGGGGGGGGAGACACTGATCACACTGACACTTGGGGGGGGCACTGATCACACTGACACGGGGGGGACACTGATCACACTGACACTTGGGGGGGCACTGATCACACTGACACGGGGGGGGACACTGATCACACTGACACTTGGGGGGGCACTGATCACACTGACACGGGGGGGGGACACTGATCACACTGACACTTGGGGGGGCACTGATCACACTGACACGGGGGGGGGGACACTGATCACACTGACACTTGGGGGGGCACTGATCACACTGACACGGGGGGGGACACTGATCACACTGACACTTGGGGGGGCACTGATCACACTGACACGGGGGGGGGACACTGATCACACTGACACTTGGGGGGGTTACTGATCACACTGACTCTGGGAAGGTTCTGGGTTTGATATAAATCTAAATAATAAACATGGCATTGCGGGAATTATCGGGACACATCCGGGATAAAGTGCAGAGGAGTCTTTCTATAGAAATATGACTCAGAGGTTGAAGATCCATCTAAGCTCCGCCCATTCATAATGAGCCCCGCCCCTTTCATAAAGTAGAACTACAGCCAAAATTTTGGATTTCTTTTACTGACGATGATAACGGTAAACAGGACAAATAAAGAGTGGGAATCTCCCTAACGGGGGCACAGACAACAATAAGCAGGGGGTCTAACCCTTCTCCACATTGAGGCGGAGCCACATTTGGCACCTTTCGGGGGGGGGGGTCCCTGGTAGTTCGCCCCCCCTCCTCCTTCCCCCGCCTTCTGGGCCATTCACAAAGCGCAGTGGTTTTCATGGTCGGGATTGAGGGGAAGAAGGGTCACGTTATATAAGGAGCTGGTTCAGAATGTGGTGGAGAGACGGCGCCGTTCATCACTTGGAGAACACCATACCAACTGTGAAGTATGGTGGTGGGAGACTCATGGTGTGGGGATGGTTTTTATTGTCAGGATTGATGGGAAGAAAGATCAAACCATATACGGGCTGGTTCAGGATATAGTGGAGACGGCGCTGCTCATCACTTTGCAAACAACATCCCAACTGTAAAGAATGGTGGCGGGAGGCTCATGGCGGGATGGTTTTCATTAAAAGGACTGAGGGGAAGAATGGTTATGTTCTATATGGGTCTGGTACAGAATGTAGTGAAGAGATGGCACTACTCATCATTTTGAGAGCACCATCCCAACTGTGAAGCATGGTGGTGGTAGACTCGTGGTGTGAGGATGGTTTTTTTTTATGGTCAGGATTCAGGGAAAGGAGGGTGGAGCCACATTCAGTGCTAGTTCAGTCTTTGAGTCACCTTTCAGCTGGTCAGAGATCCTGACCACAGACAGAGATGCCCTGGAGGGATATAAAACCCCAGAGCCCAAAGGTTTTTAGTGCAGAATTTGTTGCGGAGACGGCGCTTCTAATCACTTTGAGAGCACCAGCCCAACTGTGAAGCACAGCGGTGGGAGACTCATGGTGTGGGGATGGTTTTTATAGTCAGGATTGAGGGGAAGAAGGTTCGAGGCATATACAGGCCTGGTTAAGAATGTAGTGAAGAGATGGCACCGCTCATCACTTTGAGAGCACCATCCCTACTGTGAAGCATGGCGGTGGGAGACTCATGGTTGTAGGGATGGTTTTCATGGTCAGGATTGAGGGGAAAGGGGATTGAGACTGACCTGGCTCAGAATGTGGTGGAGAGATGGCACAGCTCATCACTTGGAGAGCACCATTCCTACTGTGAATAGCGGTGGGGAACTCATGGTGTGGGGATGGTTTTTATAGTCAGGATTAAGGGGAAGAATTAAGACATATACAGGGCTGGTTCAGAATCTGGTGGAGAGACGGAGCTGCTCATCACTTTGAGAGCACCATCCCAACTGTGAAGCATGGCGGTGGGAGACTCATGGTGTGGGGATGGTTTTCATGGTCAGGATTGAGGGAAAGGAGGGTGGAGCCACATACAGGGCTAGTTCAGTCTTTGAGTCGCCTTTCAGCAGGTTAGAGAGCCTGAACACAGCGATGCCCTGGAGGGATATAAAACCCCAGAGCCCAAAGGTTGCAAAATGTGGTGAAAAGATGGCGCTGCTCATCACTTTGAGAGCACCAGCCCAACTGTGAAGCGTGGCGGTGGGAGACTCATGGTGTGGGGATGGTTTTTATAGTCAGGATTGAGAGGAAGAAGGTTTGAGCCATATACAGAGCTGGTTAAGAATGTAGTGAAGAGATGGCACCCCTCATCACTTTGAGAGCACCATCCCAACTGTGAAGCACGGTGGCGGGAGACTCATGGTGTGGGGATGGTTTTTTCATGGTAAGGATTGAGGGGAAGAAGGATCGAGCCACATACAGACCTGGTATAAAATGTGGTGTAGAGATGGCACCATTCATCACTTTGAGAGCACCATCCCTACTGTGAAGCACGGTGGCGGGAGCCCCAACCCCCGCTCTCTCATCCACTCATAGAGCTGTAGGGACAGATTCTCCTCACACTGGTCATGACCTGGTGACAGTATTATTACAGTGTGTGCTGTCCACAGCAGCCAATCACCTGCACCCTGTCATCCCTGAAGACATGACAGCTGGAAGAGGATTGGTCGCTATGGGAACCGGGTAATATATACTGGGAGGAGCTAGATCTGTCTCCGGCCCTCCCAGCGAGCGCTTGTAGTACAAGTAGATAAGCTAGGGGGCAGGGCTACATGAAGCAATGGTGAAAAAAACGACATGCAGAAGAGCGATAGGCTGGTGGGCGGGGCTCAGCCTGATGACAGACACTATAGAGGGGCGGGGCTTTGCGGTGACGGTCAGGCGGGTTTTGGCAGCTCGATAGGCCCGTGGGCGTGGCTTGGCCCTCGGCGTGGGGCGGGCCGTGGGCGTGTCGGGCCGTAAGATGGCGGGGTGAGGGGAGAAGATGGCGGTGTGGGGGTCGGAGTTGGTCTCTGAGTTCTGGGCGCACTTCCTGGCTCTGGGCTCCGAGTTCGGTGAAGAGTGGGAGAGGAATGACCTGAGGGCCGCCCTCTTCCGCCTGCTCCTGGCCTGGCTGCTCCTCAGTGTCACCGCCATCCACCTGGCCTGGAGAGGCTACGGACCCACCGTGACCGCCTTCTACTACCGGCAGGGTGAGACCCCCACATCACGTGACACGGGGGCGGGGCTGGAAGGAAAGGGGCGGCGCCGTACAGAGGTGCCTAGGCAGTGTGTGTGTGTGTGTACGCCCCAAATCTCAACTTTGTACCCCCAAATCTCACCATACACCTCAAATCTCACCTGTGTACCCCCCAATCTCACCCCTTATGCCTCAAATCTCACCCGTATGCCCCAAATCTCACCATCTACGCCCCAAATCTCGCCCCCCTATGCCCCAAATCTCACCATACACCTCAAATCTCACCCGTATGCCCTAAATTTCACCCCCCTATGCCCCAAATCTCAACTGTGTACCCCTCAATCTCACCCCTACCCCCCAAATCTCACCCATGTACCCCAAATACCGCTATATAGCCTCAATGTACCCCAAATCTCACCTGTGTGCCCCAAACACCCCCAACTTATTTTCCAGATACCCTGTATATCCTTTATGTACCCCTAAATCTCACCCATCTACTCCCAATATATCCTCCCTATACCCCTACATATCCTCTATGTACCCAAACATCCCCCCGTACCCTCATATATTCTCCAATTATCCTCCCTATACCCTCCAAATACCCCCCCCCCCGTACCCTCATATATTCTCCAAATACCCCCTCCCCCGTACCCTCATATATTCTCCAATTATCCTCCCTATACCCTCCAAATACCCCCCCCCCCGTACCCTCATATATTCTCGTGTACCCTCAAATACCCCCCTTATATCTTCCCTGTACCCCCATATATCCTCCAAATACCCCTATATACAATCCCTGTAGCCCCATATATACTCCACTTATCCTCCAAATACCCCCCTATATAGTCTCCCTTTGTACCCCCAAATATCCCTTTGTACATATATATAGATATATATATATCTATATATATCCCCCTGTACCCCCATATATCCTTTGTTCCCCCAAATACCCCCCATATATCCTCCTTTACCCCTCTTGAAATATATAGAGCCCACACTGTAAATAAAGTGCAATTGGTGAGAATATCACTCCGAATTCTGATTGTTCCACAAATAGAAGAAGACGTGTCATTCATGATGTCTATCAGGGGAAGAATCCCAAAGTGAAAATATATAAATATATATATTGTGTGTATGTATGAGAAATAATATAAAGAGTTCCTTCAGAGTAATGACGCGTCTCGTGTCCGTTTTTGTATTGGCAGCAAAAGATAATAAATGATACCATTTTTTTTTTTATATATATAAAAAACATTCTCCACATGTGAATGGAATGGTCTGGGCTTGCTGGTGTTGGTAGTGCATCTTTCCCCCAAGAAGCCCAGACCATTCACACGTGGAGAATGTTTTTTTTTTTTTAATATGTATAGAATTGTATCGTTAATTATGCTTTTGCTGCCAATACAAAACAGACATGTCATTATTCTGAATGAACACACATACACACATATACACACACACACACACTATGAGATTATTCCTGTGATAAACATTTGTTATGGAGGACACCACATCTATTTATGAAGCGATTACAATTCGGAGCAATATTCTCACTGATTGCACTTTATTGACAGGAGTTATAGATTATATAATTTATTTTTAAGTTGCAACACATAAGAGAAGTGTGATCCCCGGTGCCAGCAGCAGTATTCTATTCATTGTATTTTCTTATCGTAGAGCTTCTGATTACACTTTCACTGGGCACATACTTGTTAGCACTGGAGTATTTTTCATAATTTACCCTCCAAATACTCCCCATATAACCTCTCTGTATCCCAATACCCCGCTCACCCCCCATATAGCCTCTCTGTACCCCAATGCCCCCCCATATAGCCTCTCTGTACCCCAATGCCCCCCCATATAGCCTCTCTGTACCCCCAATGCCCCCCCATATAGCCTCTCTGTACCCCCAAAGCCCCCCATGTACCCCAATACCCCCCATATAGCCTCTCTGTACCCTCAAATACCCAGATATTTCACCCTGTATCCCGATATACTGTCTACTCCTGATTTACTCCTATATATTTCCATATACACTAGGGGTTCAACCAATTATAGGAGAGGCCGATATTCATCGATTTATTGGTATCAGCCAGAAACTTACCGATATTGGTCAGTGTGCAGTTTATAGGTATTTATGACTTTTTTTTTTTTTTTTTTCCCCCTATGTTTCGGGAAGTTATTTAATCTTCCTTTTAATTTTTTTTTTTTTCAAGCACTTTATTTTTCCTAATTGTTAACTTTTTAATGTTTAAAATTTTAATAAAACGCGTTCAGTTTTATACCAGATTTGTGTAGAAATTGTTTTTTTTTTTTTTTTTTTTTTTTTTTTTAATAAAAAAAAAAAAAAAAAAAAAAAAACTTTAACTGTACCGAATATCAGCCTGAAAGGCGGCCGACAAGTGCCCTGAAAAAAAAAAACAATATTGTCTGACCCTTAATATACCCCCCCTCTACCCCAAAATACCCTGATATCCCTCAATATACCATCCTTGTACCTCCTAATATCCCCCCAATATATATTCTTAAATCACATGACGCAGGGGGTGGGGCTTGTATAAAATTGGCATCAGTGCCTTGGCAGTGTGCAGATGTGACCTTTTTTTTGTATACCCCCTGTGCCCCACAATACCCTGATAACCCCCCCCCCCCCCCGTACCCAAAAGTAACCTTACATACATCTCTGTACCCCGGGATACCCTACACACACTGGAAGACTGTACAGATCAGGAGGTTTAGAGGCAGAGGGGTATTACTGGGTCGGGGTGCCTTGGCAGCCTTTTTTTTGGAGATTGTACACTGGCCATTCCCACCCGCAATCTAATTCAAACCGGGGGTTGGGGGGGGGGGGACTGAGTACCCACATTCCCCCAATTTTTCTGCACCCTGATATCTTATAACACCCCCCCCCCCCCCAAAATCAAACGCTGCACTCCAGGACTTGCCCCAGTTCAGTAAGGTATCCTGGGGGGTTGGGATACCCACCCCAGGTATCAGGCATTTCATCTACTCTTCTCTGGTTTCAGGTCCGGGTGGACAAAATGGCGGTACTCCGGAATACCCCTCCCACGTCAATATCTGGTGAGTAGCTATACATGATTGGGAAAGCTCCCAACACAACCTCCTGCCCTTAGCTTTTCTCATCCGTGGGGGAGGGGTTATAGGATAAGCGGCATTGGGAGTGGGGGGCCATGAACACCGATGATGTGTCGGATAGTGTCCGCCCTGTATTGCGCTTGCGCAGTACGGAGGACAAGGAGACGCCGAAGCCAACCAAAGATGAACAGCGCCTGTGCCCTGAGTCTAGGTTCAAGCCCCCACCATCCAAGTGGACACAGAGTTAGAATAAAAAATAGCCGAGCAAAGCGCGGCGAGGGGTCTTGTTACTATGTGCTACTGTATGTCCACTTGGATGGTGGGGCTTGCACCTGAACTCAGTGCGCAGGCGCCGTTCTTCGGAGGCTTTCGGAGTCTCCTTCTCCTCCGTACTGCGCCTGCACAGTACAGGGCGGACACTATCCAATGGCCGGACACGTTTTGACAGAACACATAGATGGAGGAGGTCAGGCCATGGCAGAAAGACCCCTCCACTCGGCCATGGCAGTCTGTGCCCATTGGGGGCATTACTGGGTGTACGGCGCTCTGGTGTCCTCCCAAACCATTAGCGGGGTAAGAAGGTTCCTCTTGGGATGGTATATCCAGGGTCAAGCTGGGCTCCTTTTTGTATAGGGTGAAGATGGAGGCCAGCAGCTTTGTTCCTGTGGGGGTGGTGCACAGTGCAACCGGGTCGCCTATATTTACGGCACGCCATCACACTAACAGTCGGATATTGGTGGTCTGTTTCACGTATTGGCCAATCACAAAATAACGGCAATGTTTTTCCTCCGCAGGGAAAGCTCCAGTACAGAATCCCTGAAGAGCCACCAGGAGTGACATGAGGCCGAGTGTTGGGTACTCCCTCCGCTGGGTGTGACCCGCAGCAATGGATACGACTGACTCTGAGCTGCGTCTCTTCCCCCGTCTCTCGTCCATGATCGCCGCACGGGAAGACGGGGCTGAACAAGGCACCATAATGGCTTCCAGGCTGCGTCCTATACCGCCTTACCTATAGATATATATGGTGCTCCATACTGACATTGCTTTAAGGACCCTCATTCTGCAGAATGTATACCGTGATGGGTGCTCTTAGGTGGGGGTGTGGCTGTGGTGTGATTAGTCTGAGATCTGCGCGTTGGCTTATTATACAGTGGTCGGTGTGTGCGCACCCCAGGGGGGCAATGTGATGAAGGAAACTTTGGGGGCCACCAGGGCTTCCACCTTGAAGAAGGGGGATGGTCACTATGGCTCCCGCCTTCTAGAGAGAGCGAGGGTGGTGGTGGTCACTATTGCTCCCGCCTTCAAGAGAGGGTGGTCACTGGCTCACACCTTCGAGAGAAGTGGTAGTTGTGCTCTTTGTGGCTCCTGCCTTCAAGGGGTGGGGGGGTAGTGGTAGTCACTATGGCTCCCGCTTTCAAGGGTGGGGGGGGTGTGGAGGAGGTGGTCACTATGGCTCCCACCTTCAAGAGGTGGGTGGTGGTCACTATGGCTCCCACCTTCAAGAGGTGGGTGGTGGTCACTATGGCTCCCGCCTTCAAGAGGTGGGTGGTGGTCACTATGGCTCCCGCCTTCAAGAGGTGGGTGGTGGTCACTATGGCTCCCGCCTTCAAGAGGTGGGTGGTGGTCACTATGGCTCCCGCCTTCAAGAGGTGGGTGGTGGTCACTATGGCTCCCGCCTTCAAGAGTTGGGTGGTGGTGGTCACTATGGCTCCCGCCTTCAAGGGGTGGTGGTGGTGGTCACTATGACTCCCGTCTTCAAGAGGTGGTGGTCACTATGGCTCCCGCCTTCAAGAGGTGGGGGTGGTGGTGGTCACTATGGCTCCCGCCTTCAAGAGGTGGGGGTGGTGGTGGTGGTGGTCACTATGGCTCCCGCCTTCAAGAGGTGGGGGTGGTGGTGGTCACTATGGCTCCCGCCTTCAAGAGGTGGGGGTGGGGGTGGTGGTGGTGGTCACTATGGCTCCCGCCTTCAAGAGGTGGGGGTGGTGGTGGTGGTGGTCACTATGGCTCCTGCCTTCAAGAGGTGGGGGTCACTATGGCTCCCGCCTTCAAGAGGTGGGGGGGGTCACTATGGCTCCCGCCTTCAAGAGGTGGGGGGGTCACTATGGCTCCCGCCTTCAAGAGGTGGGGGGGGTCACTATGGCTCCCGCCTTCAAGAGGTGGGGGGGGTCACTATGGCTCCCGCCTTCAAGAGGTGGGGGGGTCACTATGGCTCCCGCCTTCAAGAGGTGGGGGTGATCACGATGGCTCCTGTCTTCAAGTGGGGGGGGGGTTACTATGGCTCCCTCCTTCAAGGGGGGGGGGGGGGGGGTCACTACATCTTTTGTCTCCAAGGCGGGTGAACAGCACGGCTCCCGCCTTCAAGGGGTGGAGGGAGGGGATGGGAGACCACCATTGCGCCCGCCTTTGAGGAGTAAGGGAGGACGACCGCAGGTCCCACCTTCGGGGGGCACCATAACGCCTTTCTGATGCTACACAGGGAGAAGCTCAGCCACATTTCTCCTCTCTTGATGGACTTTGCCGCAGCAGAATGATTGCTACACAGACATGGAATGTATAACTCACCGACTGACCACGTTCTTTGATGACCCCGTCATCTTCGCTTTGCCTTATTAGCGCCTGGCTCCTCCAGGCACCCAATAAACTTTATAAGAATGATGACCAAACCGCCAGGAGTCTTTTGCAACCTACTGCGACCCTGAGAAGGAAGGAAGGAAGGAACTCTGGGTGAAGGCAGTGCGGTCTGTGACCCCAAGCCTAGAAGAGAACCTGTCAGAGAAAAAGATATGGAAGCTGCTTGTTCTTGGTGCATACTGTAGGGGTTGTCATCTTCATCCTTTACTACGAGGCTGATAGACACCTGAAAGGGCCATATTGATCCCAGGTCGGTGAATTACCAGGTAGCAAACTGCACTACCAACTGCACTACCAACTGCACAGTGGATTTGCCTTTAGTAAATACCCCACCCCGTGTTTCCGATGTGATATATTGGTCACATTCAGGCTGAAGCTTCATTCTCAAAATTACCCAATCATAAGTCTGTAACATTTTTCCTACACCATGGAGTATATTTACTAAAGGCCAATAGAATGTGCACTCTGCACTCCATTTTCCTTGGTAAATGCGGTAAAGCTTCACCCAATCAGGTGCGCGGGGGGGGGGGGGAGGCAGGCATTTTTGCTTGCACATGATTGGATGATGGAAATCAGCAGAGCTTTAGTATATTTACTAATGGGTGCAACTGCACTTGCAAAGTGCCCAGTCTGTTTTCCTTTAGCAGATCAACCTCTATGTATTCAGGGCCGGGTATCTACAGACTTGAAGGATGTATTATATTTTTTTTAATATACAGTATATAAATATATATTATTTAAAAGCCTGAAGCAGGTGATGAGTTTGTAACATCACACACACACACACACACACACACACACACATATTAGTGCCTGTGGTGTCTAGAGACCGGAAGCAGGTGATGAGTTTGTAACATCTTACATACACAGACATTTATTTATATATATATATATATATATATATATATATATTAGTGCCCAGGGTATCTACAGGCCAGAAGCAGGTGATAAGTCTCAGTAATCCTTCCTATAATTTTACAAGGTATCTCCAGGCTTGAAGCAGGTGGTGAAGTCTGGATGGT